>NW_028281184.1:315000-370000 GCF_059751285.1 Brachycentrus maculatus | reverse complement strand
TTAATTGATAAAATTTAATAATTGAAGACGGTGGATGAATCAGTTCTATAGCTGAATAAAAGTTTGCAGCTAATTAAAGGTTTTCGCTAACGTAAGGAATCCTGCGCAAACAATTTTTTACTTGATCTTTTGATAAAATCAATTGTTTAATACAATTTTCAGATGTTTCATCCTATGTTCATTCTGTATATTATTAAATAAAATATATTTTAACAATTTTAATAACAACAACTTTGAATCCATTTATATTTTCATAAAAAAATAAACAGAAAAGGGATAATCTCTATGGTTCTCATTTTATATACAGACATATAATATTTAAATGAGATTATTACACGAAGGTTTTTGTTTATTAAAAAAATTCTTATTTACAACATTTTGAGTGTGTCCAAATACTTGTTCACAAATCTGGATTATCTTCAATTATAGGAGTTATTTATCATATTATTTTTCAATGGGTAGACTTTTGAAAGGTTGTCAATAATGGGTAGAATTGGTGAATGTTACACGTGTGTAAAGTGATCACTTTAATCAGCCTATGATGGTCGTCAGCCCCCTAAATGCCCTGACTTCTATATTCTTCTTCATCTTTAATGAAATGTCAAAAAATAATTTAACTTACTATTTTCTAACACAGGATGTTTTCAATTGAACTGTAAATATAAATTTAAGTATTGTGATTGTTAATCATGGATATAATTATTCATATGTAGCATTTAGTACTGAACACGTGATTGACAATCACTAACATTTTGGAAGTTGTATTTATGCTTCAACTGACTATTTCTTTCACTTCCTTGTTTCCGGCACCATCGATGGTGTAGTTGAGTATGTTTTATTAGTAGAGACCCTTGTGAAATATAATATTTTTTTTTATAAAATGACCACATAAACTAGCTTGTGATATTCCTGTTAATGCCCAGAATTTCATATTTTAAAGAAAATTTTATAAAATAAAACAATTTTTTTACCCAATATTAATTTTGGTACTTTTTTCCAACCGGTTTCGTCAAAAACCTTGTAATATTCAGGGATGGAAATGTACTCTGTACCCTCCATCCCTAAATATGACAAGAGAAAATTGCCATTAAATAAGTGTTTAAAAACCAAAGTTTAAGTTTTATTATAAAAAAAAGTTTTATAAAATGTGTTAAAAAGTATTTTTACGTTCAAGAAATTTCGTATTTTTCTTCATCTATGTTAAGATCTAAAAAAAAACCTGTGCAACGTTCAATACTCTACTTATATTTTCAAAATCCGCACAACTTAATTTTTAAAACAAACAAAATTACGACGAATAAAGGCGATGCATGTCTAACAATAAGATTTTAAAACGTAATTTACCCGTTTTACAAATTGAAAAAGTTTTCAGTTTTTAGCTGTGTAAGATGGAAAAGATTGAATGTTTACCCTTTGAAGGTCTGTTTTCCGTATTAAAACAAGCCATAGCCGAGACAACTCGAGGCAGTTATAAATTAAAATTTAAATAAGATCAGGTTTCGAAGAAGATTGCGAAAAAAGCGTAAAAGTTGAATCTACGAGATTTTGAAGAAAAAATAATTAAATGAAAGCTGTAAACTGAAAGTTTATTTTATATTGCTAGTTTCGTTAATATTGGTCTTATATTGTTAATATTTTTTTATTGTTTAATGTTGTATACAGAAAAAAACATGTTTATAAAATATATCTTTGCAAAAAAATATGTTAATTTTGTTTTTAAAATTTTAAATGAATGTATAAGTGTATTTATATGTACTTATATAAATATTTAACAAATAAAGTAAAGGAAAAACATACTTTATAATATTAAAACTACATTAAACCCTTTCAACACGGATTTAATTGTTATTTTCATTAATTGATTCGGCAGTCACTTTAAGGTAAAATCCATATTTAATTTAAGTTTTACTTAGTATATACTTAGTATTACGACTATTACCTTACATTGGAATTTGCTAAGTAAAACTTAAATATGAAATGAATTAATTATTATTAATAATAAAAACTATCCAACTAACTACCTAACCATCTCGCCACTTCCTCGCAAGGATAGGCAGAGAAAAGAACGCCACACCAATGTATCTTCGAGAACATCTATAGTTCTCGAAGATAGTCGTGTTTAAATAAACTCAAAAGTGGTCTTATCCAAGTGTTTTAGATTAACATTTTTAGCATCCAAAAAAAGATGAAAAATAATAAAACAGTCTGGGCATTTATGCTGGGCATAGGCTTCGTTAAGTGATCACTTTAAACGCGTGTAAAATTCACAATTCTACCCATGATTGACAACCACACACCTTGAAATTTTGGAACATCTAGATATGTATATTGATCATGCTCGTGACACAGTACCTACATGTGATTCTCACAATCATCTTCGTTGGAATCAGGAATAATTTTTTCGTTATTTTTTAATTGTTTGGTTGTTGAAACTGTTTTTTTTATATTTGATATATCATGTTATTCACAACGCTAATCGATAAATAAAATTGGTTCGTAAAAAAATATACATAAATATAACAAAGTTAATGTATTAAAACGTCTGAAATCAGATTTTAATTAGATATATTGAATAAATCATAAAAAAGTACTTAATAAATAAAATGAATTCACGATACGAATCCAGACAAATGTTATTTTTGAATGACATGTAGGTATATAGTATAATGCATGATCAATCATTTTGCTCGGTCGTTGCGGTGATAAATTGATCATTAAGCTCAAAATGTACATCAAATTATTGAACGTGAAATAACTCGGTGGCAAAAATATTTATGAAATATTTTTCGACCGAACGATTCAATGAAAACATTACTTTCGATGAATATTGCAGGTGAATTTATTGGTAAGGCCAATATGAAATTACATTATGTTTCATTTTATGACGCATTAGTGTGTCATAATACAAGCACATTTGTTAATTCAGGGTGTTTTTTTACGGGTTTGGTTTTTAAACTGGTATCATTGTCTCTACGGACTGTCAATTTGACAGTTGAATGTTGATTTGTAATCAATACGTTTTGCCATTTTACCATATATATAGACTGAATACCCATTATGCGCTTCGTAAGTTTGGTGAATGGGTTGAAAACAATATTCAGGGTGATCTTCTTTTTCAACGCGATTTTTTTTCACCGATGTGGTACAATTTTGGTTAAATATCAAACAGCACAATTGCCGTATTTGGAGTGGAGAAAACCCAGAAGCTTTTGTTGAAACGCCCTTACATCCATTACAAGTCACTGTTTGGTGTTATTTATGGGCAGGTGGAATCATTGGCCCTTTTTTAAAGATGAGAGCGCTAAAGAACCATGATTACTGACTTCTTTCTACCTCAGTTAAATGGCATTCGTATGACAGAGCTGTGGTTTCAACAAGATGGCGCAACATGCCACACGGCAGGTGCCACCATTAATTTAGTACGGGAAATTGTAATTTGTGTACCTCTAAAAAACATCCTATATAAGCGTATTTGTTAATATTAGTAATGAATTTTAAACTACATTAAAAAAATGTTAATAATGTTGCGGAAATTGTTCTTTATTAAACATTAAAAATTAATGTGAAAATAAAATAACAGCGTTAACTGAATGAAAAATATTAATACTGGTATTTTATTTAATTTTAATGCTGATATTTATACAAAAGCTAAATTTTTGTTGTTGTGTTGTAGATTTCCATTTTAAGGAAAAAAATAAATTGAAAAGTTATGTTAATCAAAACAATTGACAAAAAAATCGTATTTTAACACAATTGCCTGAAATTGAAAAGCAATAGAATACCTACCCAAATAGTTAATATCAAACGAACAAAATTATTAACACTATTATCATGAATTAAAAATAAATATAAACGCTTAAGATAAACATGTACGTATAGAAACGAACGAATTATAATACAATACATAGAATACTTTTTTTATAAGCCTTGGCTCTATCAAACAATATACATTTTTTACAACATTTTGAGTGTGTACAAATACTTGTTCACAAAATCTGGATTATCTCCAAAAAAAAAAATATTTATATACATTGTAATAATAAGATAAGTAAGAGATATTGAGAGGAAAAAAAACAGTAGCAAAAATCAACTGAAATTTAAAAAAATTATAGAATAAATAATTATAATCATTATCAGTGTATGATTCATCAATGAAGGTTAATAAGCTAATATAATAAAATGTAATTAGTTGATTCAGCAGTCACTTTGTGGTAAAATCTATCAATTTTTAATTTAAGTTTTACTTAATAAATACCACTATTTCTTAAAATCTATTGTGGCACGTGATTCATGATTATATTCACCACGCATATAGCAGTTAATCCATTTACAGATATTGAAGATATTTGAGAATTATAATGTGTTGGGCCACAAAATGTATCTTCTGCAGTACGCTTTTAAGGATTAGTTTCCTATGGCAAACATTGCGGTCTTGTAGAGATAAAGCTTTGATGTTTACTTAACGTTGTTTCATTTTCTATAAATATTCATGCGTAGATATTATTATCCACAAGTTTTTAAACATCCGGAAAATACGTAATATTTAATATTAGTGGGGATGAATTCAAAAGCCTATATTAGTATCACAACCCACAACTCTTTATCTCATCCTACTCCCTTATTTTCCTTACTATTTTTATAATATTTTCTGCTACTAATTCACAAACCTCAACGTATATATCTGGTCTGTTTTACTAAATAAAATCTGTTTGATTGGAAGATATTTTTTTTTAACTAATAAGCCCTTAAAAGTTCGTTTATTATGTAAAAGAAGTTAAATGAATAATAAATAAATAACGATTTTTGCACACAAAAATTCTAGTAAACTTTGTAACATAGTCCATATTTTTACATACATGTATAAAAACAACCCCTTTAAATTTTGCACCTTCCTAAATAATCCTTCCTATTACGTCGCTTTTCCAAGGTAGGCAGAGAGAATAGAAAGCCACACCACTTTGTCTTTGCAAACTATCTTCCCCTCATGCGTATTGATGCATCCCCTCATCCATATTGACCACTTTCAAGTTTTTGAAAAACTTAATTATGCCATGTTTTCCTCTGTCTTCCCCTGCTTATGTTTCCAACTAAATTAGTCGTTAATTTGTTCTACTATTCTTAAACCATCTCAATACACCTTTTTATATTTTTGTCGGAATAATGCTCCGATTATTCCGACTCCTGGCCTGATTTTTTTATGAAGATAATATTTGAGTAAATCGGTATGACTAAGTGACCTGTTATTAAAAATAGAAATTTGGTGGTAGAGTGAGCTCAAATCTAAAAACTCTGAATGAGATCACAACTCAACTCGCCAGTAAATAACCATATTTTTGACTTGATAATCGAAATTGATAATTGAAGATAATCGAGCATCAGTGAAAAGTTTTTTTTACTTAAAAGTTATTTAAGACGTTAATTTTTCATCTTTTCTACTTTGAAAATTAAACGGACAAACATGTGTTATTAATTTAAGGATTATATATAACTCCAAAGTAGAAATTAATTAATAAAATTTCCTAATGTGGTACGTGACAATGTGAAAACCCGTGGAATTTAAAAAGCTCTACGTTATACGTCTATGTGGAGTTTTAGCTTAAACTTTTGTTGACGTTTAGGATAATATTCCTCTAATTATTAGAGTCTCATAATGTGGGATTAAAGGAAGTTTGTTGGAGAGAGCGGTGGGCATTGCGTGGTTGAAAACTCGTTGGATTAATATATTTATTTATTATTATAACAGTTAAAACGATAATACTTAAAGTGTTTTCAATATTAAAAACTACGTGTTCAAATATTTATTTTATCATCATTTTTTACTTTACATTGAGAGTAATGACAAATTATATTGTTACTCAGTATTTATGTAAAACGATAAGTGTCTCAATATATTGTAACTTAGATACGTTTGGTTCTTATATTTGATTGTATAACCAACGCATATTTGTTTTCGACACTTATTCGCTCCCGATGGTGAACATGGGACTGTATCTTATATAAGTAGTGTCATCTTGAATATATTGTAACTTAGATACGTTTGGTTCTTATATTTGATTGTATAACTAACGCATATTTGTTTTCGACACTTATTCGCTCCCGATGGTGAACATGGGACTGTATCTTATATAAATAGTGTTATCTTGAACGTAAAAACACACAGAAAAAATGATTAGCACTTCGCTTCAAGTTAATCAAATATTAAAGTATAAAATCACATATTTATTTTAATCTCCCTTAGCGTCGAGCCCGGGAACTCTTGCAAGAAAAAGTACATTTGCAAAGAAATGTTTACATTGTTTTGAAAGAAATGAAATGAAATATCTTATACAAAGCATGATTGTAAAAAAAAATTGTTATTCGTGAAAATAAGATAAAATAATATCAAAGGTAAAACGGAAAGTCTGTAGCAACATCATTAAAATATTAATGTACGTTCTGTAAAAAATATTATTTGTATCCTTAATACATCCCTTGATCCGGTAAAAACAATTCCTTTGGAGATAGCACCAGAGAATAATTTAATACGATCCTTCTTTTGATAATCATATGCGGGAGTGTTCTTGACGCAAGATATGGTAATTATGTTCTTTGAGAAAACAAGATACACATTTCCAATTAAAATGTGTGTTTGAAACAGGCCATTGTTTTTTGTGTCTTTGAAGTGGGTAAATGTTCGTGAATCAGAAAGTCGGAACATTAACCACGAATATATTGAAAGCTCCCACATCTTTCCCGGAAATGATATAAAAGCTCTAAGCTTTCTGATATACCACTCTTGAAAAGTTTACTTTTATTATTATTCAATCAGTAGTGAAAATTTTACGTTTAAAAATATTCTAAATAGATTTCACTTTGAATTTATATTTCTTCAAACCCTTAACCGTACTCCAGTGGTGCAAAGGACACTGCATCATATAAACATAGTATTATCTAGATCGTTAACACACGAAGGAAAGGTGATCAGCCTTCGCTTCAGGTACCAGTCCAAGGTCATATTAAATAAATAATTTTTTTTTTAAATAAATCACTTATATTAATGTATTTGACGGTCCCGGAGTCGATTCCCTGAGGGGGGGCCTAGGGAATCAAATCCGGGATCTTCAGAACGGTAGCCGAGCGTGCTAACCATTACATTACGGAGGCGGAAAATATATGTGTAGGGGAAATGAACTATTAACGGTTTGTTTTTCGTTTATTATGTTACAACAATGTACATATATACTTATAAGTATCTGTTAATAGTTTTTAGTTAAAGAATATTATGTACATACTTCCACATTCATATCTTGATGCGAGTTCCAACCCGACGGTGGCCGATACTTAGACGCCTCCACAACCCCGACCAGCACAGCGATAGACACGGAGTGGTGTCTGTACCATCTAAAAGGGCCAGTCATCCCTCTCACAAGAAGCCTGACACAAACCTATCACAATTCTAACTACGAAAACAACGTATAATACACGGCGATAAGCAATTCTAGGGGGTATAACTTTTATTCTTTACGACAACCTTCGACCTAATAAATTTATTGGACGCCAGAAGGTTTTTTTAACTTTCTTGGATCTACTTATAGAAGAGGGTCGCTATGGGTCAAAGAGGGTGAAACATAAATTCCCCACAGTTTGTTTCAAATTTCTCGTAGGTAGTACCTATACAGGGAGACAATAACAATCGCTCCATTTAAGCCTACATTATGGTTAAATCTATCTACATGTATTATTTTATCACGAGGGTGATTTTTTTGTTTTTATTTTTACCAATTTTTCTAATTTTCTAAATAAGTCTATAAAAGAGAGCTTGTCAGGAAGTCCTAACTTAAAATAATCTTTCTATCAAAGTAAAAGCAACGAATATAAAAAAAATGTTACTTTACATTTCGGTAGTGTAAAGGCAAAGGGGTATATCTGTCTCAGACCAAATTTTACAGGAGAGCAAAAACAAACTTGTGAAATTAATAACTCATTTGTTTTATGTATTTTTATATGTACATATCTTATTAAAACTAAATTATATAGAAACTACAGCGCCATCCTATTGCCAAATTATGGAACAAACCATTTTAGACATTTTGTGGAACAAACATAGAAAATGAAAAAATTGATAGATATACCCCTTTGCCTTTACGCTACCGGTTTAATTATGTACAGGGTGTCCGGTGGCAGAATTTGGAATTTAAATAAAAAATAAACTGCAAAAGGTAAACATTTATTTTTAAAAACTGTCACAAAGAAGTGAAGTACGGATTTAATTTCTTAAAAATTATTTCGTCTAAATGTCGATTGTCACGTTGGACACTCTTGGAATCTGGCCTCAGTATTCCGTGCCACTCGCTAGAGAAGTGACGTCGGGAAGCTATTAACTTCGCAAACGATATTTTCTTTTAGTGCAGGATGTGCCGGAAAATAAAATCCGCACTTCTCATCTTTGAAGTTATTGAAGTAAATGCATATCCTTTGCAATTTTTATATTCTGCCACAGGAAACCCTGTGTCTCAAAAAATACAAATACAATATATATATATATATATATATATATATATATATATATATATATATATATATATATATATATATATATATATATATATATAAATATATATATATATATATATATATATATATATATATATATATATATATATATATATATATATATATATATATATATATATATATATATATATATATATATATATATATATATATATATATATATATATATATATATATATATATATATATATATATATATATATATATATATATATATATATATATATATATATATATTTATATATATATATATATATATATATATATATATATATTATATATATATATATATATATATATATATATATATATATATATATATATATATATATATATATATATATATATATATATATATATATATATATATATATATATATATATATATATATATATATATATATATATATATATATATATATATATATATATATTATATATATATATATATATATATATATATATATATAATATATATATATATATATATATATATATATATATATATATATATATATATATATATATATATATATATATTTAAGAAATAAAAAAATATGTGCATAAATGTACCTCCCTCAAAATAATGGTATTCTATTTGAATTTGCACATGTATTTATCTTCCTTGGTAACATGCGAAAATGTTTGGGGATGATAAATACTAACAATTCAAATTTTAAATTTTATATTAAGGGTATAGTCATTACGATATTTAAAAATCAAAATCATAATGTTATTTCATATATTCATGCTTAATTAGGAGCAGTTTTCTCTTAATACGTAAAATAAAATGAAAATGTGGCTAATATTTTTATTGTGGTCAGTGCATCCCTTTAAGTGCACCCTGTAGGTAATTTGGCGAGTGTGTGTCCTCCCCGGGTAGCTCTGGAGACAAATGTCGCGCCGAATGTGGGTCATCATTTATAAACACTGACACTTGTGTGGATGTGTAGCGTGTAAACCGGGGGATTTGTGCGTCTTAATTGACACGGAATACGCCGCACTGCTGCGAGAACGTAGTGGACTCTCGCACACATAACTCGTAACCTGATAAACGTAATGTGAAGTTCGTAACTGCGGGGTAGCGAATAAACTACAGGGGGAGTGTAATACTTTGTAATGAATAACTTTGTATAGCGGTTCTCAAACTTTTTTGGCGACGGAACCCTTTTGAAATAGGAAATATTTTACGAAGCCCTTAAAAAAGCGAAATTTGGTTTGAAATTCATTATTGAACTATAATCATTTAATGAAAATATTACATTGTTTTTTATTTTTTTTTACTAAACAGTTAACAAAAAAATATCACATTTATGCAACAAACCAGTTAAAAGGATAAATATTCTCTAGTGCATGACTCTGATACCTGCTTTTCCCACAACGAAGGGTTGATGGTCCCAAGACTAAACAATAAATATGGAAGTAGAACACTTGAATATAATACATAGTTCCTTTCATTTTAATTTGTTGTCGACGGAGGTAGGAGAAAAAAGTGGAGTAAAGGCACATAAATGAATAGGTACACGATCAAGAAAAATAATGCATACTAAGTTTTAAAAAAAAAAAAAAAAATGAATAGAAATGCTTAGATTGAAATAATAAGAACAAAAATGTATTTGAAAAAAATCCCATCTACATGACACGTTAGGTATCAGCCATAAAATACAAAAAATGCAAATAATCAGCCATAAAATACACATTATACTGTATTGATTTCAATGTAAATTGATAAAATTGTTTCCATTCAATGGGACATACGAAGCTATTTTCGATCGTAGATTTGTTATGCTTGCAGGCGCTTCAAGGAGCACACTTTGAGAGCCGCTGCCTTAGTACACACAAAATGTAAAGAGAGACAAGATATCTAGTTTGATGGACTTACAATTTTGTTGGGACTAGCACTTAATGAAATTAATGTAAAGTACCAAGTATGGCCATTTCGTTTTAGGCATTATTACAAAACGTACGCGCACAATTATAGTAAGGAAGCAATTATTTCGATTAATCATATAAAAATACCAGTATCTGTAAAAAATATATTTATATCATACAAAAATTATACAAAGTAAAATATTATATCTTTAAATGAAAAGTGTACCATCTCTGTTTACAAATGCATTATTTAAGAAACATATTAAATATCCATCCTCAAATTATTTTTATAAATAAAATAACACAAGTATAACATTTTGAGTGTGTCCAAATACTTGTTCACAAAATCTGGATTATCTCCAATTACAGGAGTTATTTTCATATTTATTTTTTTTATTTTTTTTTCAGTTTTGAAAAAAACAAAAAAAAAAGAAAATAACTCCTGTAATTGGAGATAATCCAGATTTTGTGAACAAGTATTTGGACACACTCAAAACGTTGAAAATAAATTATCTGGTCAAATTATAAGCTTAAATAATAAAAATGAATATGGTATTTTCTGGCGTTTCTCATGTGTGTGATTATAATCCAGGATTCGGACCTCACATACTAATATAAGAGTTTCTGCTTAGTAAAAAGCTAATTTACATCTCACCAATAGATGCCTCTAGTGAAGTTCTAGTAATTCAAGAACAAGGTTTTTAAATTGGTTCATATATTAATAGAACTTCCAAGAATTTGAGTAGTGTGGTTGTCAATAATGGGTAGAATTGGTGAATGTTATACGCGTGTAAATTGATCACTTAAACCAGCCGATGACGGTCGTCAGCCCCGTAAATGCCCGGACTTCCATATTTTTCTTCATCTTTGATGAGATGTCAAAAAATAATAAACACAAGTATACATCATTGGAACCTTAACTGTTCATTATATTATTTTTTCCTTGATTCCCAAAAACTTATTATACTCACCTCTTAAACTGATCCTACACCCCTTTTTTCATATTAAATTAATATTTAATAAAGTTATTACTTATCAGTTTTTTCATAACTCCTTTTTTTTTCGTTTTTCACTAATTTCAAATAGTCGGATAAAGTACAAACCTTTGCCTGATAGATATTTTTTTTAGCAATAAAACCTCCGATTTGAATTCAAACTGCATAAAGAGTTTAACAAATAAATAAAATAAAATGAAAATAATAAAATGTATATCATTACTCCTTCCTTCTATTTAAATATTTTGAACTATATGCAAATATTGGTTCAACTTAGTTGGCCCGTCAATGTTCGTACCTATTGTGTAAGAACCCTTAAATAAATTTATATTTGTAGTGATATCTCAAAAGAAATAAGGGAGAATATGGTATTGTGGGTATTTAAAGGGCTTAAGACCTATCAAAGGCTGATTTAAGTGATGACATAACATGACATAACATTCACCATTATACCCATGATTGATAACCATACTATTTTTTGACATCTCATCAAAGATAAAGATGAATATGGAAGTCTGACTTCCATATTATTCTTCATCTTTGATGAGACGTCTAAAAATAATATGAAAATAGCTCCTGTAATAGGAGATAATCCAGATTTTGTGAGCAAGTATTTGGACACACTCAAAATGTTGTAGATAACCATACTACTTAAATTTCGGAAACTGTACTCATGCTTCAACTAATACAATTCAAACAATCTTGATCACTTTATAAACGTGTGTAAAATGACCGCTTAAACCACATTTTGACAGATTGTAAACATAAAAAGATTATTTACAATTTTTAAGAAGCTTCATATTTGTTTAGCCATTTTTCACAACATGTTGGGTATGTCCAAATTTTGTATGTTATTTTCTACGAAAAATATTTAAAATTTCGTTTATGTGGGGACTCAGAGCGTGTAATCACTCCTTAACGAGGAAGTATTTTCTCCGCGAACACAATCGGGCCCATCTTTTTCCTGATGCGGGGAATGTATAGGTAGCTTACACGTTACAGGCTCCGATGAGCAACGCCGTTATCAGGACCAATTTACAAAGAATTTTCTATTACCGAAATCCTCCAATCGCAATCTGCTCGCGCCCGCGTGAAGGTATTTGATGAATTTATTACGAACTTCTCCCGAGAAATCGTTTCCATATTATTTAAAGGGAGGAAATGAATTTTCTTAAGGGGGACGCCCGTGCATACAGAGCCTTTTCCATTCACCGAGAACATCAGATTCATTGCCATCGGTAAATGGGTATTATGAAATGTGAGAAAAAACCTTTTTCAAGGAAAATTTTCACGAGGGTTTGGTACGATGTCGACGCTTTTCACTTTGTGAAACATTTTAAAAGATTGACAAGTTTCAAAAACGACAGTTTCAAAAATAATGTAATCCAATCAAAATTTGTTTCTTGAAATTTTCAATATTTTTTTTTCAATCTTTAACTAAATCAGATATTTCAGCAATACCCATTTTGACGAACAGACACTTGACCGAATAATATTTTAGAGTTACTTAAAATTATTCACAACTGCTCTTATTGTTTTTTTTGTTATTATTTCTTTGAATTTACTTAGTAAATATTACTGTGGTAGTTACTAAGTAAAATTTTAATAAAAAATGATAAATATTATAACAAAATATCTGCCGAATCAAGTAATTATTTTTCTATTATCAATCCCTTCCGTAGTAAATAATTCTGTTTTTAAAAGTTTGGTTATTAAATGACTTTATGGATTATGGAGGCAGGTTACACAGAATTTAGCGAAATAATATATGTTTCTTCGACCAAACGTGGTAAATGTTTGATTTTGTTTGATGTGTTTCTATGTTTTTATTCTTGCAGTTTTATCGTATGTATATTTTAATGTTGTATATTTTTGGTTAATTGTTGTTTAATTATAATTATGCTTTTTACACATGAATATGATAACAACGGATTACTTACACGATTTTTTTATGAAATACGTTAAATAAATTAAATAAAATTTTTCACTATTTTTATTTTTATTATGTTTATCAATCAAAACGTTTCTCATGGACACAGTTTGAAAATAAAACAACAATATCAAAAAAGTTTTGATTGTTTTTTTAATATACTTATTTATAATTATATTATATTAAAATCCTTATTCTGACAATTTTTCATGTACAAATCAATTAAAACGTATGTAATGTGTACAGTCTTAAAATAAAACAATAGTATTAAAAAGGTTTTGATAATAAAAATATATTTTTGATATTTTTATGTGCTTTATAACATGAAAAGGTTTGCCAAATATTCAACGTGAATCCAGCATAATAATTCTCTCCAGGTAAGGATGACAAAATATATTCTTGTTAGAGAAGAGCCCATAAAGGCGTCACATCTGGTAGCGGGAAGTTATTATACAATGAGGAACACATATTGAACGTGCTATGCAGAAAATTTATCCTCGATTCGGAAAGCAGCACATATTAAAACCGAAAAAGGAATTTTTCTCAAAATATCGCGGGAATTCTTTCGAGATTGAAAAAAAACATGCATGATTCAAGTTCCTGCCAATATAAACCAAAAAAAATCACTGATGAATGGAAAAATCACAAAATCAGTGATTTGATAACAGGAATTAAAATAATAAATAAGTAGAAATAGATTCAACATAGATCCAGAAGATTTTTTTTTTTAAAATAATGAAACCAATTTAGTTAAGAATTTTTAAAATAGTTTTTTCAATACATATAATAGTAATTTAGGATTATTTGAAATAAAATGTGAAAATTAAAATAGTGCAGATAAACATGTTTGTTTTAGAGTCTACGATTCTGTTGTTACTGTTCTGTTGTAGTATCCTGTCTTAGTATCCTATTGTTATGGTATTGCAGAGTTTTTAGGTTCAAACCCATTCTACTACAATTTGATTCGTATTTTTAGGCCTACAAAAATAGTAAGAAATAGATTTTTTTGTGTGTAGTAAGAACATAAAAATATTCTTTTTTATTAAAAAAATTATTCGGTTGTTTGATCTCCATTACTTCTTGTTCGTCTTCTTCTTTTCATGTCATGTCAGGTCTCTCTGACGTCGACTATAACTTGAGAGTAATTGTCCTTATCCTGGGCAGCTTGAAACAGCGCCTCGACGGTCCTGATTCTCGTCTAATCTCGTATATTCCGGAGCCAGGAGATCTGTCTTCTGCCTGCACCTCGCCGACCCTTTATTTTTCCAATAACTTCCAGTAAATAAATTTCCAAAACTTTCAAAAATGTAAAACTTCCACACAAACTTCAGATTCTACTAAATAATTCAATCAAAGCTATTTTTCTTTTCAGTTCAGCATTTTATACTGTTAAACCCTTTTAATATCTTTGCCGTTTCAACTTTATTGAAAATGAACAATATTTATCACAATACGCTTTTACAAACGTGTTACAATGTATTATAAAGATTGAAGTATGAGATATTATTAAACATATATTGATTTTTCATCGGGTGTCAAACGATGAAAGCATTTACGTTGGCAAGTCGGCGTTTAATATTTGATGATTTAAAAAAAATAGCTCCTAGAATTTTTTTTCTACTATGATTTCATGAGCAAAAAAAACTTATTATCTGAAATTTCCCTTCAGTTTAATGAAAAGAACTTGGCCTAGTATGGTTTTGTTTGACCACTGACCAAGCTTTGTCGTTACTGAGATAATGAGACTGATAGGAAACAAGGCAAAACAAAATTCTGTGTTATATGAGTACATACAAAAAGGCACATATTAAAACCAAGATTTTATATGATTTTTCTGGTAACATGAATTTAAATTAAATTAATTTTTGAAGTGTATTTAAATAATATTGTAAACAGGATTATATATTATTTTTTTTAAAGTAATGAGTTTTTGCAACTTTATTTAAATATTGTACATATGACTACGAAACCGCTGTTTGACAACTTCTTCTACCGCACAATTGTGTGGGAGAGTTTAGTGTTCTCTGAAATGTAAAATTTCTCGTAGTTACTTCTTATCGACAGGACATTTGAGTACTCAAGTGAATAAAGTGATCGCTTAAGCCAGCCAAACGCCAGATCGTAAGCCTCGGGATGCTCAGACTTCCTCCTTCTTTCATATGAAGAGGAAATAGATGTTTAATATCAAGTTAAGTATTTTAAATAATATTTAAGACCATCCTTGTTATTATTATTGCAAATGATAAATATTTACGTCCCAACCAAAAATACGAGAAATCGTCGTATTTTTTACTGTAATAACAGCCGGAAAGTATCTGGATACTCTTATACACGGAATGCAAAACCTCGGCAATGATTTCACGGACAATATCGATATCTGGAATAAATCATTTCCTAACTATTAAACATAAATTATTTTAATATTTCAGGCTAATGCATAATTCCTTATTATCCATATGTTCATCCTTATTTAGATAAGTACTTTTCAAACCAATAAATTATTTAAAAAGAGAAAACATATCATTTTACCATAAAGTATACAACATGTAAAATATATTTTGTAAAATTGGCTGCAGCCGTTAATAAAGAAAAAAGAAAAAGGAAAAGAAAAATAGTTTGAGATATCTATAATAAAAAATGAGTTCTCTCCTATTAAATGCTTTTTTTTTAAACTTTCAAAATACTTTAGTACGTAGCACCTTTTAAGCGTGGTCTATCATAACTTCATAGTAATGCCATAAGGCGGACAGGAAATGATAAGCTTACGAGTTTTTGTCCAAAAATATTTCTTCTATTGTTTTTTTTACCGTCACGTTTGAGTTATTTTATCCAAGGAATATATCATGAAGTGGATAAAAATTACTGCCGTTCAAATGAACACAATATACGAGTATGTACTGTACAACCAGATATTATTTCCGCTGAATTCACTGCTCGCCGCTAGTTAGGGGCTGGCCTGGATTAAATATTTATGAGGCGTCCGCCGTTACTTTGTTTTTCTGACGTGACGATGTTTTTTTTAAAGGGCTGTGAAATACCCCCCGGTCCTTAATAACGTGAAACTTTGCGAGAAACTTTCATTAGGGCGTACCTAACCAAGATTGTCCAGAATTTAAATGATTGTCGCTTTTTGAGATTTTATGACTGCTTATTTATGTAAACATTCGTGCTACAGGTTTTAAAATGAAAAACAGGTTTAGAGGGAGTGCCTTGATTGCTTTTCAAATGTTTTGTTTAAGCGGAATTTTGACACCCGTATTTTTAAAGAATGTAACGTAAATAAAATAAATAATTTGCAATAATTACTTTAAAAAATAATAGTAAAAAATGCAAATAAATTACCCGTATTATGAATAGATAATAATAACAAGTTAATTAATTGAAATAACACTTTATTATAATAAATAGGTCTTTGGATTTATATAACTGAAGTCTCAATTGGGATGATATATCTTCTTTTTTATAATTTATTTTTCATGTTATAGATTACGGTTATCTGGAATCTACACGATATAATATTTTTCTTCTTCTTCTGCTTGGTGCAGGCATTGTGGCCTGTTTTTATGAGGGATAAACCTCCTGTGATGTTGATTCCCAGCTGTCAATCCATCTTTTTAGTGGTCTGCCCGAGAGTCGTCTACCTTGGAGTTGGTCGTGAAGTGAAATATCTGGATGGATATAAATAATATCAATAAATTGAATTTTGTTTTCTGATTATCCATCGCATTATGGTATTTCTAACAATTTCATTTTTTTAAAATTCCATAGACACATTCACGCTACGAAAAATTGCCAAACGCCATACGAAAAGTAAAGTCAATACCATACAAATGACACATCACAATACTTGATAGGTATCTTATGTAAAGAAAAATATATTTAAACTAATTCTGAATGAATCTCACCTCGGTTCATTTAGGAAAAACTTTCTCAACTATATTCTCTACTAAGGCCACAACCGAGATTTTACGCTTCAAATACAAGCCCAGGTTAATTTTTAATAAATAAAAGAATATAAAAACACCTACAATTATTAAAACCCCTCTGGGAATCGAATCAGCAACCTCCAGAATGATAGCCCAATACAATGACCACTTCATAATGAAAGCAGATATAATATTATAATAAATCATCTGTAGGTTGAATAATCCCATGTCTAATAGAATAAAATGTCAATGAAAAATATTAAATCAAAGGTAGTTAGTTATTTTAGCACTATTTATTATTAATATTATTTTAAAAACTACTTTTAAATTTTAAATTTGACGTATGGAATCGAAAGTAGAGCAGACACCGCTGCCACAAAAAACACGCTTAGAGTGTCAGAAATGAAGACTCTGAGAAGCATAACAGGCAAGAGTCTTCGAGATAGACTGAGAAATGCCAAGATCAGGGAAATATGCGAGATCGAAGATGTCGTTAGGTGGGGAAGGCAGCGAAGAAGACAATGGTATGCGCATGTGAGGAGAATGGAACCATCCAGACTCCCCCACATCGCATTGTACGGCCAACCCCATGGTAGACGACTCCCGGGCAGACCACCAAAGAGATGGGCCGATAGCTGGGAATCGACGTCGCAGGAGGCCGTAAAAACAGGCCGTAAGGCCTACAATAAGAAGAAGAAGAAGAAGACTTTTAAATTAATATTACTACACATACGTACCACACAAAATACGTGATTAGTAACTCCTGCTACAACAATTTGCTATTTTATAATTAAATATTTTTTTTACTACCTATGGGTGAAAATGTCTCTCTTTTATAAATACCGATTTGAAAATAATATATATACAAGTGCTTTAACATATTCAAGCGTCATATATTTTATTTTCCTTAGGGATATTATTTCGGATGAAAAAAGGTTAAGGCGTGTAACGATATCGGAAATTTAGTAAAGTATTTTTTTATTACTCTCGAGACGTGTAAGTATATGATATTCAAAAAATGTCACGTGTATATTGAGGCTTTAATATTTGCTTAAATGAAAGTTTACTTTTGAAAATGCTTTATAAAATACGAGGTCACGCCAAAAAAAGTTGTTTCGTTTTTTGCTGGTCATATTTTTCATAACAGGGAGGATGTAAAAAATGTAATTAAAAAAAATTCGGCGTAAACAACTTTTGACAAACTGTCGTCAAATGTTCATCCAGCAAACTTTTGGAGTATAACTGTTGTTAACCGTTGAATTCCAGAAAAGCCAACATGGCGTTGAACATTTGAACTGGCGCATAGTGGGAAATATTTAGAAAGCTCTAGACATGAATAAAATAATGTAGAAGTAAGATTTTGTTTAATGTTCATAGTCTCAAATGAATTAAAAAAATGAATGTACGAATATCAGAATAAATTATTGAATGGTTGAGTTAATAATTTATTTATGGGTTGACTCTTGATATTCGCCCTAAATATGTGATAAACTAAATATGTAAAAAAAGTTGTTATAATATTAATACAGATGTGGCTGTACCATTTTTATTTTTCTTATTTTTTATTGGGTATTGATATTACCAGTCACAAATTATATTGTAAAAGTGTATTTTTTTGTACCATCAATAAATAAATACAATGTATAGTCAAAACAGTTTCTTCTATAGGCCGGTAGATCAATACAGTTGATTTTTTAAATATATTTATTAAGCATTAATTCTGTGGAATAATATGATAATTTGAATAAAAAAATTAAACACTTGCAAAAGACCACTTATGTTCATTAACGTAAACGCGATTATTTCCAGGAACTAGAAATGTTCTCAATAGGTTAAAATACAACCTGTTAATGAGAATATCTATAATAATAATAATAAAACCCTTATCCGCACCCCAATGGTGCATTGGGCACTGCGTCATATAAACGCAGTGTTATCTTGATCGTTTACACATGAAAGAAAGGTGATCAGCCCTCCGCTTCAGGTACCAGTCCAGGGTAATATTGAATTAATATGACAGTGAAAAAATCACTTACATTCATTTTACCCCCCTTGGGAATCGAACCCGGGATTTCCAGAACGGTAGCCGAGCGTGCTGACCATTACACTACGGAGGCGGACAAATATCTATATTTCACTAAAATAGTCACATTTATATTTATAAACACAAAATTGGTCCAATACGAGTGTTTAATTTTAAAATTTAAATCATTAGATATCAGCAATGTTTTAAATCATCAATATTGATAAAATAAAATATAAATTCCAACAAAAAAAAGACAAGTGGTATTGTGTAAGCCATATATAGAATTCAGAGTCACGTGGACGTTATATAATAAAAAAAAAAGAAAATATAAAAGACTTAAATTGATGAAATGTAGAAAAAAAATGTTAGTTTGATAATGGTCTAGAATCTTAAGATCTGTCCCACTGTGCGATTGGAAAACAAACGTCGCCAGTATAATTTTCCATCTCTCATTCAGCGCCCTCAAATTCGGTATGTTGTTCCGGCTAAAGTTTAAATTGTTGGGAGGAATGGGCGCACAGTGCGCTGTGACGAGGATCACCGCAATTCCTAACTGTCGGAATGCTCCCGTTGTTCTATTGTTACACTGGCCCAGTTCGGCTGTACGGAGAGTTGTTCATGAAGAGCTACCTGCATGCACGGCAGACTTGAGCCGGCCACTCGCAGGTGTACTCGTATAATACGACCAAGTTATGGATGCCGGTTGAAAGATCAAACAGATAATTAAAGACAATCAATTAAATGTGAATTATATGTCCTTTTATTAAATTAACATTTTCAGTGTCTCCTAATACTTGTTCACGAATCTGGATTATCTCCAATTGAACATTGTTTCAAAATTGGTTCATATATATATATATATATATATATATATATATATATATATATATATATATATATATATATATATATATATATATATATATATATATATATATATATATATATATATATATATATATATATATATATATATATATATATATATATATATATATATATATATATATATATATATATATATATATATATGTATAAATATATATATATATATATATATATATATATATATATATATATATATATATATATATATATATATATATATATATATATATATATATATATATATATATATATATATATATATATATAGAAGCGATCACTTAATCCAGCCTATGACGGTCGTCAGCCCCGTAAATGCCCAGACGTACATATTCTTTACCTTTAGCAATAGTAGTCTTGCTTATTTTTTATTTTGTTGGTATATACGCTTTAAATTTTACGTTCGTAATCTGTATGTTAATTATAAATAAATAAATTGAATTGAATTGAATTGAATTCTTCTTCATCTTTGATGAGATGTCAAAAATAATATGAATTACATTAATTAATATTTTATTGAAATTTCTAACACGTGTTGGAATTTTTCTAAATGTTGATGTGTTTATTAAAAAAGAATTCTCTTCTCAAAGTAAAAAAATGATATTGTTATTTTATTATTTTGGATGTTATTTTTGTAAAAAAATATCTTAATTTTTTTAAAGAAATAAACATATATTTTGGTTCTTATTATGTTGCTTAGTATTGAAAATTATGTCTAAGTAACCACTAAGACTTATATTTTTATTTTATAATATTGTAAATGTAAAATATGTTCTAAAAATTTAACGATAATATACATATTTGTTCTTAATATCATTAATTTTCCTTTCGTTCTTCATACTTTCTGACTTATACATTTTGAAGAATTTTTACATGTAAAAAATATTTTTAGTTTTTTTTAAGCGAAATGATTTGAATTTTAAATATCGAATTATCAAGCCCGTTAAAAATAAAAAAAAATCTTGAAAGAATAAAAAAGGTATTATTTTAATAATATGTTATTAACATATAATAATATGTTATTAAAAGTATGTTAAAATACACCCTAAAACACACTGAAAATGATTGAAATATCAATGAACTAATATGATTAGAAAAAATCGGATTAAAATAAGCAACGACTTATATTTATATTCTAAATTCATAAATTTTATGGAAAGGATTCAATAATATATTAATAATGCATGCAGTTAGTAAACGAGGAATTCAAATGTAATAGAAATTTGAAAAATAGCCACGTAATTTTTCTGAAAATATTTCCCATCATTGATGTTTGATCAATGATTATATAAATAAGCTTAAAGCTCAAGTTTCTATCGATTTATAGGTACATTGTTAGATATAGGTTATATAATATCAAGGGGGTACTAGCAGAACGCAATAAGTCAAACAAACATGTTAGGAGATAGTGGACTTTCGAGGAGAAAAGTTTGTTCTAGGCAAAACTCTTCTCACACACAACTCTTTTAATTAAATTAAATGATCACTTATCAATAATAAAGAATTTACTTATGGGTAAAAGCATTCACAATAAAGCCTAAAAGTGCATTTAACAATTAAAATGTAATAATTCCTTCAATTGAAAGGAATCATTTGTGAGAATGCTAAGAACAAACTTTTTTCTTTTAAACTGTAATATAACATTTTCGTATGACTTGATGCGTTCTGCTAGAATACCTTCGATGTATAAAAGTGGGTAATTCGAGTGATTGGAAAACTAGAGTGATGTGAAAATCCGATCCGGGTGCTCAATCTTTTTGAGTGACATGACAATATTCAGTGACATAGTGCTAAGCACTCAATGTCACTAATTCTGCTTTTACGCACATAATGGATCATCAAAACACACACACACACACTCTTATCTATAGTAGGTATTTATGTATGTAAATATATATATATATATATATATATATATATATATATATATATATATATATATATATATATATATATATATATGTATATATATATATATATACATATATATATATATATATATATAGGGTCCGCCATCTAAAGTTTTTTTTTTCAACTAGTGCTTATTTCGTGAATGGTAACACTTAGCTCATGTCTGATTTGACAGATAATTAGTTTTATCCTTCCGCTGAGCGAATATGGTTGTGTATACGCTTGAACAACGCTGGGAAATATTGCGACATTACTTTGAAAATCATGGTAATGTTGCAGAATGTGTGCGAAAATTGCGTACGGTTTTTGGAAGAAGAGAAGCACCGTCAGCTCCGTATGTTCGTTATCTTGTGAAAAAAGTGAAAGAAACTGGCATCCTCATCGATAAACCAAAGCGTGAAAAGCCAAAAACAGTGCGTACACCCGAGAATATCGATGTTGTGGCAGAAAGTGTGCGTGAAGCGCCATCAACATCAATTCACCGTCGTTCTCAACAATTGAACATTTCGGAGACATCATTGAGACGAATTTTGCATAAAGACCTTGGTATGACGCCATACAAAGTCCAATTGGTTCAGGAGTTGAAGCCAACTGACCATCCAATGCGTTTTCGCTTCGCTGAGTGGGCCTGCGATCGACTTACAGAAGATGCCGATTTTGCCAAAAAAATCATCTTTTCGGATGAAGCTCATTTTGATCTTGGCGGGTATGTAAACAAGCAAAATTGTCGTATTTGGGGCACAGAAAACCCGCACGCATACATTGAAAAGCCGGTACACCCAAAACGAGTCACTGTTTGGTGCGGATTTTGGTCCAGAGGCATAATTGGGCCATTTTTCTTTGAAAATGAGCAAGGAGTGGCCGTTACAGTCAATGGCGATCGTTATCGGGCCATGTTGAACGGATTTTTGTTCACAAAAATTGAAGAGGAGGATATTGGCAACATTTGGTTTCAACAGGACGGCGCTACGTGCCACACAGCCGAAGCTACACTCGATGTTTTGCGCCCTGTTTTTGAAAAAAAAAAGTTATTTGGCGGACCCTTTATATATATTTATATATATATATATATATATATATATATATATATATATATATATATATATATATATGTATATATATATATATATATATATATATATATATATATATATATATATATATATATATATATATATATATATATATATATATATATATATAAATATATATATATATATATATATATATATATATATATATATATATATATATATATATATATATATATATATATATATATATATATATATATATATATATATGTATATATATATATATATATATATATATATATATATATATATATATATATATATATATATATATATATATATATATATATATATATATATATATAAATATATATATATATATATATATATATATTTATATATATATATATATATATATATATATATATATATATATATATATATATATAACACATGTATATTTTAGTCGAATACAATCGCCCAAAGAATGTGCGTCAAAACGATATGCGATCAGTGTTCGAATGGTGATAAAAAGAAAGAATGCAAGGCTGAGATAAGCGATAATATTAAAAAAAGTACGCTGAGATGGTTTGGTGGTGGTACAATTAAGTGAAGAAAGAATAATAAGTAAAGAAGCAAATGTAGTTGAAAACAACATTTGCCTAAAAAAATTGGAAGAAGACCTAGGAAAACTTGGCACGATAAAGTATTTCAAATACTTGCGGTTGGTCGGGTCAGGAGTCAAAGTAATCGGCAGTGTATGTTTGAGGTGATGCATGAATGTGGAACAAACGAAGACAGAGTGGTGTGGTGTTCTATTCTCTCTGCCAACCCAGGGTTAAAATCCAGGGTCTGATAGTAGGTAAGGAGAGTAACTAATAAAAATAATTTTAAACATATCTACTGCATTGAGTGAAAAATTCTTAAATAGTAGATAATCTTTAATTAGCACGTTTATATATGTCACAATCTTACCTAACACTTATATTTGTACTTAACTATAATTATTCTTAGTTCTTATAACTAGTTAGGGTCCGGGGGGTTGTTTTAGAGTTATGAATACGGACTTATGACTTAGTGATGCTTAAACTTAAGCAACGAACAATGAGAATCATTAAAAAAAGTTTAAACAACGTTAACTCAAGAAACAGAAGAGCTTATTGTGTCATTCTGACAAAAAAGAATGTCTGGTACTGCTGATATAATGAGGCAAACATGTCTCCTACAAGAAGCAAATATCGCAAAACTGCACATGTTGTAACGGATCTGGCAAGTGTTCCAGAAACTACGTAAAGTAACAAAGAAAAACAAAGAATAAAAAAAAACATCTCCTTATGAAGATTCTATTATTTTAAACGAATACATTTTCAACATTGTTTAATCTTTTGAATTATATAAATATTGTGAGACATATATATGCAGAAGTGAGACGTGTGCTAAAATTGTGACCAAAAGTAAAGGTTCTTTTGTAAGAGTATTTATCATGCAAATTTGATTAGATTTTCATGTGTTTTTTGTATGCTTTTCTAATTGTTGACTAAACTTTCAATCATACTTTATTTCTTACTGATATCTTAACATTTAAAAATATTTATATGGAAGTATATTTATTTTATTAAAAATTAAACACTTGAAAAATCCACTTCATGGAGTTTTATTTTTATTTACCTACGTATAGTTTCGAAAACGACAATTGTTTTCATCTTCTGGTACAAATAAAAACTAACGAATAAAAAGATATTTAGGTGTATATATAGGTTAATATATATAGGTAGAGGGGTTAAGGAACAACATTTTTTGTAAAAGAAAACATTGATAATAATGGTGACGTATTTTGAAACAGTATATTATTAATTATTGTTTTATCTGAATTTAAATTTTTGTGTATCTCTAAATTTTCTAAATTATTCATGACTTGACCTTTATTTGTAACAGAGTGTAACAATTTAAGTGTATGAGAGTCAAATGAGTGGTTAGTTTCTATGATATAAGTATATATATATATATATATATATATATATATATATATATATATATATATATATATATATATATATATATATATATATATATATAAATATATATATATATATATATATATATATATATATATATATATATATATATATATATATATATATATATATATATATAAATTTATATATGTATATATATATATATATATATATATATATATATATATATATATATATATATATATATATATATATATATATATATATTTATATATATATATATATATATAAATATATATATATATATATATATATATATATATATATATATATATATATATATATATATATATATAGTTATATATTAGGCAAGTTTCGTTACATGAGAGTGATGAAGGATATAACGTTAAGAACAAGAGAGCTATATATATATATATATATATATATATATATATATATATATATATATATATATATATATATATATATATATATATATATATATATATATATATATATATATATATATATATATATATATATATATATATATATATATATATATATATATATATATATATATATATATATATATATATATATATATATATATATATATATATATATATATATATATATATATATATATATTCTTTAAGTCTATATAAGTATTAATAGGGATTATGACCTTTACATTGAAAAAAGGGATATATGTTTTTGAAAACTTTATATAAAATACCGGTGAAAATTTAAAATACATGCTAGTTGTCATTTCCTTATGTGTTGCTTCCTACAAATAGGATATCTGTCGTAAATTTTACGAATGTCCCTTAATCAAGGGTTAGTAAGAAATATTTTTTTTTTCGATTTGAATGATTATGATTATCATTTTAATGATAAAACTTGTTGATTTAAAGTTATAACAGAGCCAAATTGAGGAAAATAAATATTTTATAAAAAATCCAAAATTTAAAGTTTTTTTTTAAACAGTTCTGTCTTGTAAGATCTTAAAAGGAACCATATTGTTCGTTTTCTTGTTGTATCGCGCTGACTACATTATGGTAGTGCATAATATTTAGATATATCATTGCGACACCTTGCTTTATTTACATTTTCTTTTCGTTAACTGTCTCGCGGTTCAACAACTGTTTTTTTCTTCCTTTCATGAATTTTTTTTGCTGATACATTTTTTTAACTTTATAAAATCATTTGATTTGAGTAATTTTATCCTACCGGTTTCGACAAGCACCTTGCCATCTTAAAGGATAAATACTGGCTTAACTTTAAACATAAATATTTTCATAGTTAGGTGAGTAGCGTGATAAATGAGGGTTATTAACCGTTGTTTAAAATGAGAGGGGTTGGAGGGTTGGAATTTTTATTATTATTGTTTCGAGGGATTCGAAGCATATTTAAAATATTACTACTTAAATTTACTCTATTACAATTATATTGATGTTATTTTATTTATTGTTTCGGCGTTAACTTTGTGGTAAGACATGTTACAATAATTAAAGAAAACACTTTGTTTTTTACCACTTGAGTTTTTATTAAAGACTACATGTTTCAGAAGTTAAACTTCCATCATTCAGGTCTGTATGATAACTAAAATATAAAATATAAAATATTTCTATAAATAAGGAGAGGGGAAAGTAAGGGGAAGGGGTTAGTCAAGGAACGGAGTTTGAAAACAAAGGAAAAATTGAAAGCAATGGCGAAGAATTTTGAAACAATATATTATTTAATAAATTATTATTAGAATTCAGGTTTTTTTGTATTTCTAAATTTTCAAGATAATTCATAATTTGGCCTTTATATGGAGCAAGGTGTAATAATTTTAATTTATGAGAGTGAAATGAGTGATTAGTATCTATAAAAAATTATATACCTAAAATTTTATATTTTATATTTTACTTATTATACAGACCTGAATGATGGAAGTTTAACTTCTGAAACATGTAGTCTTTAATAAAAACTCAAGTGGTAAAAAACAAAGTGTTTTCTTTAATTATTGTATATTGATGTTATGTTTTAAAGCTTTCTTATATTTTCAATTTCGAAGTGAGCTCCATACTATTTTCAAATTTGCGTTCAGTAAATTTGTTAAAAAAATTAATGTTGATATTTGATGTTCTTTGGTTCACATGCTGAAATTATATATATTGTTGCATAAAATAAATATGACATCACTTTCAGTTTATACTGTGGTACAAAGTTTATATAATAAATCACTTTGTAAAAAACACAATTGAGAGTATTTACGATGAAAAGATAAGATTAGAGTATTTCTTATTGGATCCCAAAAGGGGTCTGATCATCGGGAAATGCTAACTCAGCATGAGGTCTGTGATTTATAACTGTGCATGTCAATACAGAGTTAGGAAGAAAAATGTCCGAGAGAGTTGCTACATTCAAGTATATATTATGCATTAATACATACATCACACATACAAAAGAGCTTTATTTGTACTTGTACTTTGAATTGTTTTTGAAATAATTGAAACTACGCTAAAATTTAAATTAATTAAATTTAAATACGCTAAATCAAAAATCAATATCATAAACAAAATAAACACTTGTATAATACCACTTATTAAGTTTTAGTTTATTTATTCAGCAGCCCTTTTGTATTAATATCTATCCATTTTCAATTTTACTTTCACTAGTCCATATCGCCATTTATTTACAAACAAAATTAATTAAAGTATCTATATATAAGAACTCCATATTTATTTATTATTTTCCCATACATTTTGCCTTTTTTAAATGTACCAGCCTCAATTATTTCATTTATTGGTTTGGCAGTCACATTGTAGTAATTATAATGGTATTCAATACGTGAAAATGAAATTATCGCAAGTTACGATGGCAAGTTAGAATTTTATAGCTGAATCCTTGAATGATGGAGAGTTATTCGTTCGTGTTGCTTCCGAAAAAATCATTTTTTTAAAAAAGTTTTTATTTTTCATTCAATTAAATGTCCTTTTTATATTCGTTTTTTTTTTTTAATGAATTTTCCATTTTAATTAATATTTGTAAATCAAAATATATTTAAAAAAAAGTGTTCTTCAGTATTTCATATAAAAATATAATTAAAAGTATATAATTCATCACAGATTTTGTCAATAGTGGAAATAATGTAAAAAAGGTGTAAAATTCAATTCGGTCAAATCCATTTAAAATATAAGCATTTTTCTCCAATTTTTAAGGTAAATGGCAGCACATTAAATGTTTACTTCCTTCGAACAAAAGGTTCTCATCGCTAAAATTAACAAATCCCATTTCAAGTTTATGTAACACACCACTTATCTCATAAAAAACTCCTTCAAGAAAAATTTCCACCACCTTCCCTCCAATATAAGAACACATAAAACTAGAGGACAACTCTGTAATACGGAAGCGCCTTCGACCATCAACAATGGTGGAATTATACCACCTTGTTGGAGGCTATTCATTTTGAGGAATAATACATTCTATACCGATGTTTGTGTGGAGATTGCGGAGACGGGGTGAACGCGGCATTTTGTAGTTTAACCCTTAGTAAGGTTTCATATTCACCACCGGCTGTTTGAGATATAAAACGAGCCCAAGCTTATCAAAAACAAAAAAAGTCTTTGTACGCTACAACTTTTTACTCTTAGGGATATATCCTTTGGCGTCTTACGACCACTTTACTGAGAGACGGGGGGTGAATTTTAGTTTATATTAACAACGTAGTTTTCAATTCTTAGAAATATTTTTGGGAAACCAATATGAATCTTTAGGTGCAGTATTAAGATGTTTCGATGCTGAAATTATATTTGTTATTCTTATACAATTATATTTTGATGTTTTATCGTAATATTCACGAAATATTTATATTCCTTGTTATTAAACCGAAATGTATTACATTTATTGGCTTAATAAGAATAAGAGTTGACTGAATGCAGTTGATTTGCGATCTCTTAGAAGAATGTGCAGTAAAACGATACAAATTGGTTGTTTGAATTGTGATCTAAGAAAATAATGCGAGGCTGAGATAAGCATTAGTGATAAAAAGAAAGAAAGTTGTGTTGAGATGGTTTGGGCATGTAAATCGAATAAGTAGAAATTTATGAAGAAAATGTTATTGAAAATAAAAGTGGAGAAAGACCGAGGAAAACATGGTATTATCAAGAATTTAAAATATTTGAATATGGTCAAGTCAGTATTCAGAATAATCGGCGAGTATGTAAGAGGAGATGCATGAATGTAGAAGAGGCAAATATTGTTAACTAAGACAGATTGGTGTCGTGTTCTAGTCTCTTTGAGAAGAAGAGAAGTTACGTAAAACGATACCTAAATATATTATAACCTCCTTCAATCGGAATCGAAATAAGGTCTCCTGCATGGTAGCCAAACATGCTAACTATTACTCAATGATGGAATCAAATCAAAACGTGTAAATAAATAAATTCCAAGTGAGAGATACGGTGTTGACGCAACTCGTAATGAATGGTTATTTCTTTTAACGGTCCCGTTATTTCCAAAAAGGTTGGCCGTATACCTACGAACTTTTAAGCTGCCATTGGTCGTACAATTCGGCTGTATTTGTCGTATCTGTTACCCTGTTAACACCGACCGTGTGGTGGACATTAAAAGTGGGCCTAATAGCGAGGGAAACGATACAGGAATATAAAGATTACGCTAAATTCTACGCTTCGGCCATCTTTATAGGATTAGTAATTCTGTTTACCCTCTTACGGGCGCGCTAATAAAATTGGAAGCGACATCGCAAATGTGTCGGCAGTTTCCTCTGCGTAGGAATTAGCAACAGTTTTATGGAATGAAATGGACAAAAAAGGATTTTTGTAAACGTTTCTTTGTTGAAATACGTTTTGAGAGAAACCATTGCTGTGATATCTCGGATCTGTTGTTCGTACACAGCACACGTGTTTTAGTTTAATGCTATTATCATGATAATGATAACCAGAAAACATATTTGTAACAACTGAAATGGTTTTTCTATTGAAGTGCAGAGGTCAGCGCGTATTATATAAAATGAACAATGAATGATAAGGTGAGTGTTGTGATTACTTCACGACATTTTTTAATGTGTCCAAATCCTTGTTCATTAATCTGGGTTTCTCCACATAGGAGTTATTTTTACATTTTGACAACTCTATGTTGTTAATTAAATAATCTTGTCAACAATTTGCTTAAATATTTTTTTATTAGGATATAAAATAATCCTTTCATTGATATGTATGTAAGATCTTGTAGAGATTTTGCATACGGCTGAATAAAAGCATCTCTGCTCGATAAAAGCTTTCTTAAACCAACTATAATAGTTCTAGTGAACTCACACATAAAACATTATGAGATTTATAATATTTGTAGGAGTTAAAAAATAATGAACAGTGTGGTTGTCAATCATGGGTAGAATGGTGAATATTACACGCGTGTAAAGTTATCACTTAACCAGTCTATGACATGTCGTAAGCCCTGTATATACCAAGATTTCCATATCCTTTTTCATCTATATTAATATGTCAAAATGTTGTATTTTTTTATTTTAATTAAATTTATGCGATTAATTTTAATTTATGTTGTTTCTTCGTTTATACCTACTTATGTACAGACACTATCTTATCAATAAATTTGAACCTCTGTGTAAGGTTCTAACTTTAACTATTATCACTAGTCTAATTTTGGTTGACTAGAAGATATTGCTTCTTAGCAATAAGTCCGCTAGTATATATTTATTTTGTTTTAAGAAAAATAATAAATAAATATTTCAGATTTTCTACAGACTGAATTTTGTTTTGGAGCCACAAATATGGTTGAAAATATTAATTATCATGTGATTTATATTAAAGGAACATTATGTCAATAGTTGCTATCAGTTAAGCCTTTATATAGAAAATCATATTTCCAATGAAGATGAGGAATTTAATATGACTTTACCCTTCAAAGACGACGTGAAAAGGTGTTGTGTAATAAGAATGTACGAGTTATTTATTTGAATAAAAGTAATAAGATTCTTTGTCAAGCTGTCATATTCAGTATGTGAATAAACGCGCCAAAACGACAATATTCCTCCCTCGCGAACGGGGGGTGAGTAATGCAGAACGGAAGTGCTAGAGATGGGACGTCTTCGCACACTGACCCGCTTCCGATTTATGTAAATAACGGTCTGCAATATCACGCCGATACACAATAATATCGACGGGTGCCGAGGCTTTGAGGATCTCACATCCCTACGTGCTGCCTCAGGCTACATGGCATATAATAAAAGTATCACATAAGGGGCTAGTCGCACGATCGATTCGATTCGGATTCTCATGTTTTTCAAAATATTTTAAAATTAAAAAAAAATGCTATTTGTTAAACTTAACTATGATTATGTTTAAAAAAAATTAAAATTAGTCATTTGACGCTCATTTTTGTGTTCAATGAGTTGGTACTTTTAGGTGATATTGATATAATCGTGCAAATAGGTACTATACTATGTGGTCAGATTCTCAATGTTTAACAAACTTAATAGTAACCTATTCGGTGTACGATAATTTATGGACTTTTTAGTAAAACAGTCATAAATTAATTAAATGAATATCTAGCTAATTTTCTTTGTTGGCTTTTGAGACATAACATCCCTACACATCTTTGTTTTTATTTCTGCTACTAGCTTTCCAAATACATAATAAAATACAATTATTAAAAAAATTCTAGTCATTCTTTTATAATTGATTTGAAATTATACTTATTGTGACTAGAAATCTATAATATCACATTGAATGTAAATAAAAGTGTATTTAATTTCATTCATTATATTAATCAAAAAAATGACAACGAAATCAATTTGATGGATCAAAATTTCACTTATTGTAATTATGAGATAAGGAAATTAAGACGATAGGACTTACACCATCAGAATTAATGTCATGAATACGATCGCATGCTCCGTCAATATTTCAGTGTCAGCGCTCGTGCAATGGGACCCTAAAGACTTCTAGTTTAAAAGCTTGGCAGTGTCAAGAGGCGATTTCATGTTTAGTGGAAACGAAATAGTTCAAACAGATTGGATGGCTGCAACATTGCGATTTCCTTACGATACGTGTTTTCCACCTTACGTTGTTTTGTAAATCGAACAGTCCAATTTTCTATAGAGTGCATTCTTCCATATTGCCTATGTTGTGCTCAAGGGACTCCTTATGTCTTTAAATAAATATATGTACTCATATTTATACTAAAATGTAAACAAAACTGGAAAAAAGTGCCTTTTTAATACTCAAACTTGATTATGTTACCAATTTTTTTCACAACTTCCTTTCGTTTCTTTCATTTGTTAAGTTTTGCTCTAAAATAAGAGACTTTGCTGGTTATTCATTTAAAAAAAAGTTCTGGAGCTAAAATAAAATATGCTAGTGGAATCGAATGAATCAAGCAGTGTATGAATCCTGCATACTGCCCGTGAACACATATGTACGAGAGACTATGGCTTTGACAAAGAGAAATGCAGAGAAACTCAAGTGCACACATCGTTCCATGGAAAGACCCGTGCTTGGTTTAAGTCTGATAGATAAAATAAAAAATGAAGATGCTAGGAAAAGAACCAAAGTAGAGGACATTATGGATCGCGAGGCAAAACTCAAATGGCAATCAATGGGCAGGATATATTACAAGACAGGACTCCATAAGATGGACCCCGAGAATTTTACGATCCAGGCATCAAAAGACCCAAAAAGAGATGGTTCAATGACATAGGCGCTATGGGGGGTAAAATCTAGCTGCAATCAGCAACCGACTGGATGAAATGGAAAAAAGGGGAAGAAGCGTATATCCAGCATATAGGACAGAGGGCTCATGAAGAAGAATAAGAAGTGGAATCGAGCCCGTGACATCCATCACGGTGCCTAAACGCTCTAACAACTACTCTGCGGAGGAGATCATATTAATGATTTTTTTCTGTCACTTGATTTACGACCCTTAAAATACCTCACTTTCAACCAACATATAAAAAAGGTAATTTTAAATACAATTTAATCTTTATTTCATAGCTCAAAAATACCTTCCATTTTAGAAGACTCGTTTAAAAGCAACACAAATAAATAAAACCATTTTACGTCCACCCCAAGTTTACATTTTATCACATAATAATCTGTCAACATTATGATTATATACGTGAATTATTGTTTTTAATATGAGGTTATTTACATCTACGTCGATTGTATGAAAGCTATTCATTAAACGGAATGAAAATAGCTGGGAATTAAGTTTAATTGTTACCTGTTTAAGGTAGAATGTAATATTATGGTAGGGAGGCATTCCGGAATGCAATAAAGAGGAATTAAAAGTGGAGTATAATAAGGAGCGTTGGTTAAATAGGTCACATACCAGAGGAAGGGTGACTTTGCCATATATAACGTAAGTACAGAGTACAAATACGTGATACATAGGTACAAGTTTGCGAGTGGTAAGTTTAATGTTAAGCAAGAAAACTATTAATAAAATAATAATAATGTTTTACACAGATACATCATAATTAATTAACATTTTTACATACGTTCATCAGAATATAGCACTTGAATACGATTTAAGACGCCTGTCAACATTAATTCCTCGGAATTCTCCTGACCAATTACTTGAAAAATATACTTGCCGTTAAATTTTATGTAGCTTTTCAGTTCAGGTATATTATTTTATTTTGAAATCAATCACTACCTCAAAAATTTATATTTAAAGCCCAACATATGTTAAATCGCAACATGTTTTTCTTTCAATCCAGGTAATATTTTACGTAATTGATTTTTTCTTAAAACACCGTTTTTGTATTGAAATAATAAGTTTTCCTGATAAATAATTTTATGGTTTTGAAAAGAAAAGAGTTAAAAAATATAATTATATAAATATTTTTATAAATTTATTCTAAAAAATCAAAAAAATATCCAATAAGGGTTTTTTTTTAATCGATCGTGAACAGACGCGAGACCTCTCCGCTGGTCACCGGGCAAATGAAGTGACTTAACAAATACTGGGCCAATACTGGGTTATAAATATGTAAATGTATATATTTTTAGTTATGACGAATTCATCTAAATAACGCATGATAGAACCTACGTTGATTTCGACAGTTACATTATCTATCAGCGTTAATCAAGCAGCGAGCTTACATATCTCTCAATCTTACTTAACGTTACCTAAGCCAGGGTAATCTAACTCAACCTACACCAACCACCCCTACCCCTGGCTGGAGGGTAAGTAACTAAATTCAACCTCACCCAACTCCGTCTGGTTTAATCTTCATCTACCTCACCTCTTCAGGTTCGCAAAATATAGAAAATACGTATAGTATTGTATTACATTTTACTAAACATTTTCACAAAATTCAAATGGATTTTAGAGAGTGGAATTTAGGATACACTGACTTTGGGATTTACCCTTGAAAACAAAATCAAATCTCAAATTACATTTTGAAAAAAAATCTTTCAATTCCACGGTATTTAGTGAAAAAAAAAGATTTACCTTATAAATTATTTCATTAAATGATTTGGTATTAAATTTGTAGAATAACATGATTATTAAAATATAAAAAAATGCTTGTGTACGAGATAATTAAGAGACAATTATAAATGTAAACACCACTTGTTTCGAGAACTACAGATGTTCCATCGACAGGGGAATATTTTTGAAATTTGATAAAAAGGGTTAATTTTTTTGGTGAAATTAGTTAAAGGTGTAAGTTTTTAAACGTAAGTCGTTTATATCTAAAAAAATCAGTACTAAACAATTTTTTTATTTTCTGTCCACATAAAAATAACGTTGAAGTTTATTTATGAATTAGAAAAAATAATATAAGACTAAATAAGTGTTATAAAGATGTAAATTTTCAACAGATTCAAATTGGATATTGAGATTTATTAAAATTTTATTTTCATCTCAAAGGCCATTAATTCAACATATTTTTTTAATGATCAACGAAACGGGAAAGAGCTTCAAACGAAAATGAACGAATTAACCTGGAATCGGGTAAACAAACGAAACTGGAAAATTATAAATCACTGTTATGGATGATTTATTAGCCCCAATTCTGAATGGGCTATTGACCTGGTGTCGTAAAATTGATTTATTTACATATCCCATAAAAGTACCATTTGAGGAATGCTACAATGAATTAGGGACGTTTGTATTTCATTCAAATTCTCATTTTTTCATGGTAAATCGTTGTGAAAAAAAAGTGATTTGTTAATTTTGGGATATGTTGTTACAGAAGTAACTTGTCAACAATTAACACAATAAGTCCGTCTCTATAGTTTAGTGCTTACCGTGTTTAGCTACCATTCTGGAGGTAACGGGTTCGATTTGTAGAGGAGTTAAAATAAATAGGAATAAATAAAAGTTTTCTACTCCGCATAATAAATAAAAAGTGTACAATAAATTTAATGTTTTCCACTCTCATATATATTTAAAAAATATATGCTGTGTGGAAACTAATCTATGGTTTTAAATGTAAAATAATTTCAAAATATAATGGGTTAATTCAATATCATCATTTTTGATTTCATATTTACTTGGTAAATACCAGTGTTAAATTATACTTGCAAATGTCAATAAAAATAGATAGATATTATCACAACATGACTACGAATAAATTTTATTTATTATAAGTAGTTTGTATTAATTTTTAAAAATGATTGAATATCTCTATTTTAGGATGAACGTATTGAAAAACATGTTATTTGGAAACTAATGACATTAATAAAATATCAGCTTAAGTCCCATGAAACTATGATTTTAAAGCTTCTGTCATATGCAGCATATTCGAAAATTACTAGATCTTTAAAAAATGAAAATTTAAATAACATACAAAAGAATCTGAGCTTTCAATAAAAAGATTTTAAAACGTAAATTCAATTAGAATTTTGAATGAAAAAATCTTATCACAACGCGCTTCTGAATTATCTTATTTAACGTTCCGTGGAGTCTTATCAATGATCTCAATTCTTCGATTGAATCGTATTGAAATGTTTTTAATTAAATTTGCAGTAGCTCAAATTGCGGAATGGTTGGTGACAGGGTTTCTTGCGGAGCCACTGATTAGTGTCATAGATTCCGGAATCACTCTCCGTCACTCCGTCGCGACGTGACTTGCTTCCCCGAGCGCCGGGGCGCCGACGCCGGCGAGATGTCGAGATTTATGAAGAAAACTTCAGAGCAAACCACTGAAAACAAAATGGATTATTTTAATTTAAAATTAGATGAATTTTCTGATAACCGTAAAGAATATTAGACTTCTTTTTTAATAAAATATTTTTAATTAAAAATTAACTTCATTTTTAGTGTTTTCGTTGTTTGAAAACACCATTTTGAATTCAAATCTATTGTGACGCGTATTTTTACGCATTTTGCATCATTTTCAAATACCTAAAATGACACATTATGCATTGAAGTATGTGCCAGAATAGATTTGAGAAATAGTATTATTTCTCAAACCTTTAAAGTGATAATTAAAGTTTAAAAAAAAAAAAAAAATTTACAAAGCGACAGCCATATTTATAAAATGTATTTCTTCTTCTTTAAACCATTAACTTATAGTGTATAGGGCACTGCATTGTTTTGACAAGATATTATCTTGATAGATTATTGTATGAAGGTGAAGTGATCGATCAGTCCTACGTTTCTTGTAGTTGCCCAGAGTGATATTTAATGAATATGACCGAGTTGGAATTTTTAACGACCTATAATATTTTTAGTTTTTAAAAATCCTTTTATTTTTTTGACAATTTATGGCTTTCATATATTGAGATGTCAATAAAATTATTAATTATAATGTCATAATAATTTTCATTGTGAATTTAACTAATACGGTGAATAAAAAGTTGAAATAACGTATTTCGATATCATGTTACAAAGACGTTCTGATTTAACGTTACGACTTCATACATATGGTATGTAGTCATAAACATATATTGTGTGACTAACATGGATGTATTAACGCCGGCACCGGTTTTGTATAATGGCACAAACATGTTTTTAATACTAATGTGCCTACATAAACAATATTATAAGTGTTGCCATTCTGTGTAATACGGTTGGCTGAATAAAATTTCTACCGGGGTTAAAATACGAAATCACGCTCGGGTAGTTTTTTTTCTGTTTGGGACATTATTAGCATCAGCCCTGCCGGAGTGATAAGCGATTTCCAAACCGCCTGAACATCTGTTTCTACAGAAGATCTTGCCACTGGATGACTAGACAATTTTTAAGCCTTTTCAGAAAAACGTCGCAAATGAAAAAAATGAAAAAAAGGTAGTTATTTATGTTTAAAAATTGTGTAATTAAAATATTTTTTTAAAATCACTGTTAATATTTAATGTTCTACCGCTTCAAAGCTAACCGATTCTTTTTCTACACTGATAAGTACTATTATTATTAACTATGAGTATTAATCGGTCTTGAAAAAGGAGCGGTTAGCTTCGAAACCCGCCGACTTTATATTTATATAAATATATATATATATATATATATATATATATATATATATATATATATATATATATATATATATATATATATATATATATATATATATATATATATATATATATATATATATATATATATATATATATATATATATATATATATATATATATATATATATATATATATATATATATATATATATATATATATATATATATATATATATATATATATATATATATATATATATACATATATATATATATATATATATATATATACATATATATATATAAATATATATATATATATAAATATATATATATATATATATATATATATATATATATATATATATATATATATATATATATATATATATATATATATATATATATATATATATATATATATATATATATATATATATATATATATATATATATATATATATATATTAATAATTTCGTAATGCTTTCCTCTATTAGCTCTTCTTTTTGTTATGACATATATTTTGTAGAAAGCTTCATTATATTGGGAGATAATGGGTATGGAAAATTAAGATACATATGGAATCTAAACACATATTATTTTTCATTACCACAACATATTGTTCCTACTACTGAGAATTTGTAGAAATGAATGTCTTTTTGTGATTTTATTCATTATTGATTTCTCAAACAAAATATCTCGAAATTGATAAGGATGTACTGACATAAAAATATCACGTTGATTTAGATATCAAGGTAAAAAAGGTTTTCTTACATTATAAAATTGTCAGTTATGGTGTTTTTCTATTTAACAAACGTGGAAAAATATCTCGTCACTCTGAGTTCCTAATTCTTTCTGACGTTAAAGTAAAATAACACTTTTATTAATGTAATGTATATGTTTCATTCTCTGTACGAATCAGGTGTTACTTTCTTGTTTTTTCGTATCTTGGAGTAATCGATATCCATGCTGATATATTATTCCCTTTGTTTTCTTTGACGTCTTTGAACTAAGAACACAATTCAACCTTATACCTATTCAGACCTTTTAAAACATTTTTGTTCAACGCTGCTAAAGATATTACTGTTTTTTCTTTGATAATCTTTTATTTCTGTGCACATTAGATTAAACCTTATCGAATAATTTATTAATTAAAATTCTTCAGAATATACGCACATTGGCGTCTTTATTGCTAAAAAGCAATCGCTTTCAAACAACTAAAAACAGACTGGTGTTACTGGTCAAAGTTGTTATTCAATTATATTATAATTTATTTATTCATAATTATTACAATACACATTTTATTTTTTGAAGAGCGTCTCATTAGGAAGAACCCGTGACTAGACGTTCATTAACATAATTAATATTTTATTTTGAAATTACAAATATTACAACAAAAAATATAAAATAAAGTTATAAAAACTATTTATCATTAGAATCCATCAAACCTCCTCCCTTAGTTTTTCCCTCTCCCTCCTTCCTTAAACTCCCTTTTTCCTTTGCCCTCATCATTTTCATCTTTTGTTATTTATGTTTTTTTATATGTTTATTAGTAATTTATGTTTTTTTTTTATATTCAAGTACTATCTACCCTCTGATTGCAAACAGCTATATATAGTATCAAACGTTTTGATCAATATCACCAGTCTGTTTTTGGTTGGCTGGAAGATATAACTTATTAGCAATAAGCCCGCCAATTTACTTATTTATTTTCTGTACATGAAGTTTAAATAAAAAATAAAATAAAAACAAAACAAGAAAATACCTACATTTTTGGGTAATATATCCAAAATTAAAAATGCTATTGGATTGAGTTCTACTTTAATATACATATAATATATGACTTGTTTCGTTTTATTAAGACATTATCAAAAACTCAATAAGACGAAAATAAGACGTGTTTGATAATGTCTTAATAAGACGAAACGCGTCACATATTATCATATATATGTAAATAAAAGTCGAATTCAATGCAATTACCATGTTTAATTTTTGATATATTACCCAAAAATTTAAAATGGAATTCTACCAACTATCTGCAGTTACAATAAATAAAAAAAGTATAGTTTAGCACAGTGAAAAATTGTCAAGTATGCTACAAAAATAATATGTTAGCTAATTTTATTGAGGTGGGGTGATCTACTACAGACGACTCTTGTGTCCCATATAAAGAAGCCATTTTTTACATGTAAAGTTTGAATCATAAACATGTACAGTTGTTTGTAATTAGTGGGCTAGATGAGCGAGACGTCCACCAACCAATTCGTTTAAAATGCACAGCTCTTTTAGATACTTTAATAATAATAATAAAACCCTTATCCGCACCCCAATGGTGCATAGGGCACTGCGTCATATAAACGCAGAGTTATCTTGACCGTTTACACATGAAGGAAAGGTGATCAGTCCTCCGCTTCAGGTACCAGTCCGGGGTAATATTGAATAAATATTACAGTGAAAAAATCACTTATATTTATTTGACCCCCCCTGGGAATCGAACCCGGGACCTCCAGAACGGTAGCCGAGCGTGCTGACCATTACACTGCGGAGGCGGACAGATACTTTACTTTACTAATAGATACTTTAGAAAATAATTTTTTTATTTAGAGTCAATTTCAGGCATATTTTTTTAATCGAAATAATGTTCCAAAATCTAGAAAGTAAGACTACGTCAACCGACACAAACAAAGACAGTCTTTTTTTGTGTCGACTAACTAAATCAATTAAAAAATAAATTTATATTGTTTTACAGGGTTAAAATATCTCAGTGAACTATGGAAAAACGCTACAATCCCTTTCATAAGGATGGTTATCCGCAATGATTTTTAATGCATTTACGTTTTAAAAAGACTTTTATTTTTATTACTTTTTGTTAAAAGAAAAAGCTTATTATTATCCATTAATAAACTAATGATTTCCTAAGTACAAAACAAAGTTTTATAGTAAATATTTGAAACGACCGAAGTTGAATCGTGAAAAAATATTTTTTTTACGACTTAGTAAGGGAAAAAATCTTCTCAACAATTTATGAGGCTTCTTAAGTACTACGGGCTTACGTCAAAGGTCAAGCAAAACGTAAGAATTGGGCTGCGTGTTCCGTGTTTCCCCTATTTTAGCATTCTTCAACGAACGCCGTAAATGCTGTGAAACATAAAACAGCGCGCGATGAGTTAGGATCGCGTTGGAAAGAATTAACCTTTTACGTAACTAGAGCACTATTTATTTTAAACCTACTTGCCATCACGCCGCTTTCCGCGGGGGTAGGCAGTGAAAATATAATGCCACACCAATCTGTATTTGCAAACAATCTTCTCCTCTTTGAGAATCATGCATCTCCTCATACACTTCTTCTTATTCTAACCCTTATCTGCACCCAATGAAGCATAGGGCAATGCATCGTATTGAATCAGTATTATTTTGATGGATACTCACATGAATGAAAGGTGATCACTCTTGCGCTTGAGGAACCAGTAATATTAAATACACACACCGATAATTCTGACTCCTGACTTGTATAAGAAAATCTACATTCGCCTTATCAATTTTTTTACTGTTCTTTCTTCGCTGATTTGATTAACATGGTCAAACCATCTGTCACACATTTCATAATATTATTCTATTTTTGATTGAGTAATAAATCATTATTCCGCTTCCGTAGTGTTATGGTTAGCGCATTCAGCTTCCATGCTGCATCATTTTCAAACACTAAAAACTCCGAAAATGTTGTGGAATGCATCGATGTCACGGTAGATTTTAGAAAATGTGGTTTTTACTAATTTAAGTACAAATTGAAAATGTATAAATATTATCACAAAGTGACTGCCGAATCAATTAATGGAATTTTGAAAAATTAAGTATTTACAGTTCATGTATGCACAAAATAGTACACACGAGTGTGTTAAGTATTTTTAAGTATGATATTCATATTTATACATTTATAGTGTGTGATACAAATACGAATAAGCCATTTCTCCCATAATAGTATTAATAACATTTAGTTTTGAAAAAAAAAACGAGTAAACATATTGTAAATTTTTAAAATATGACCGCCATTCCTCCATATTTTGTGTATTTTATGAGTCAAAAAAGGTATCAAAAAAGATTTTCGGTAGTATTTTCCGAACTATTTTACTCATTTCAGAATATAAAGATAAATAAAATGTTTAAAATGTTACTGAAGAATTTCATCACGGAATTTGATCCACTCAATTACGAGTGATTTACTCGAATCTCTAATTTCTCGTACATTCGCTCCACTTTGTATTTCTAAAGTCCAATATAAGAGCTGGGATGGGTATTTTTACTTAACATTCTGCATTTAATTCGTCGAGATTGCCAAACACGGTCAGTGACAAGATGAATAAATTCACTCTTCGTTTCCATTTGGCTGATAAAGATTTCACAGAATCTCTTTGAGACTCTCTGGAACGAACAGTCTTTTGTTGGGAGGGTTGATATCAGTTGAAATTTAAAATACAGAGAAGCCCTACGGAGAATTCTCTAATACGGGACGTAAATAAGGGACAGATCGATAATTGGGGAAGTAATACTAATATACATTTTTTTACTAACTGTCCATCACGCCGCTTCTCCGTAGGGGTGGGTAGAGAGAATAGAGCGCCAGGCTTTACCATCTTACCTTTAGTCAAGCCTATGGTAGGAAGGCTTTGTGGGTTATTTGTTTAAATATAATATTTTTACACAAATAGAGGTCGGTAGGGTTATGTTGTGATCCCGTGGTTAGTGTCGCGGATTCCAATTCAGAATTTTTAGGTTCAAGCCAACTCAAAAAAAAACTTGATATCTGCTTTTAACAACAAGCTACTCAGGCCTACTAAAAATGTGTTAAATTGAATTTATATGTACCAGGATATATATAAATATATATATATCCTGATACATATAAATTCAATTCATATTCTAATATATATATATATATATATATATATATATATATATATATATAAACATATATATATATATATTTACATATATATATATATATATATGAATATACATACAAATATATATGTGTATATATACATGAAAATGCTCTCCGTTAATAGAATTTTTTATATTGCGTGACAGATGGCGCTGCCATTGTGATAAAAGCTTTTTAAAAACAAACATCTTTCAACAAAAAAAAACCTTTGATTTAAGATTTAAAATAAATGAACATTTTTTTTAGATTTTTATAGATTAAACGAATTCGTCTCAAATCTTGTTATGTGTTTAATAAGTTTTAAAAGGTGGGTTAAAATTTGTATCCTGCACCCTTCTCAGCGCGAGCACCTGAAGCCTCGCTCTGCCGGAAACATTACATTAACATAATGACATTAGCCATGTTACGCCAAAACGAATGCACAATTTCTAGATGAATTTAATCTGACGTTAAGCCTCCGGCCATGTTAAAATACGGACCGGATCGGATTATCAAGATGGTTGCTGTTATTTTGCACGAAAGTATTTCTTTTAAATTTTGTTAACGTAATTTGATGGTATTTAAAATCTTACGATTTCATGATGTGAAAAAAATATGAAAGTTTATTTTGTGGCTGAATCTATTCATATTTAAAAAATAAATACATTTTCATTGCCCCAAAATCATAATATTCCTAAAGTAAATTACTTATTTCTTTGAAATTTTGTTGACAATATTACATTAAAATACGTTTTTTTATTCATATCATGTGATGAGTATTTAATTACCTATTCATTTTGGAAAACAATTCTCTTCCGCTATGGCAGCGCCATCTGTTGCCGTCAACAGCAACATTCTTTACGGCTGCTATGATTTTCAATATTTTAGATTGCATTGTTGTTTCATAGATTTTTTTATTATTTTATTATTTTCATAACTCATAGGCATTGTTAAATTTAACATATTAGAATTCTGATTTCTGTTTTTATTATTTTCCATCAAACCAGAATGAGCCACAGAGCAAAACGTAGTTGTGTACAGATAGTTAAAACATAAAGGTTTATCTCATTTGATATTTTATAGATCGTCATTGTACTGTAGTGGCAAGCACATATATGCAGCTCAAAACAAGCTAAAATAGTTCGACATACATGTAGGATGATAAATAAGAAAAAATACACGTACCTGATGATGGAACGGTTATTATGAAACCGGTATAAATGAAATTGTGTTTTTGAATGTTATTACACAAAGCGAACGATGAATGATAAGGAGAATATTATATTTATTACCATCCCACAAGTTAACAATACTTTTAATGTACATATTAAAAACGCTATCGACTTACGAAAATTTGCATTTAAAATATGCAATACTAAAATATTATTTTAGTTTTATGAGTTTACTTAAGTCCAGATATTTAAGTAATAAAATTAAGTTCTGCTTAGTATTAATCAGCAATCTGTACAATGTTCATACAAGCTTAATTATCCGGTTTATTTTTAATCGAACGACGATAATCTGTTACAAGCACGAACTGAGCCATATACTTTTATTGGTTGTAAACTTCAGCTCCGAGAATCATGGCTTCTCGTATGAAAGTAATCAAAAGTGAGAGTTCGCTATTACTCCAAATCCGTTTCTTATAAAGGCTTAGATTACGTCTATTTACCTGTTAGGCTCAACGGATATACTAAACTTTACGGTCAGGCTTTTTCTCTTTAAGTTGGTAAACATGTACGTGAGCTCTTCGGCCGGCACTTAAACTGAAGTCACGAACCTCCATTTTCGGCGAATCGCGTAGAAAGGGTTGATTTTGGCTAAAACCCTCTGATGACCGCATTGTATCTATTAGATATATAAGTTTTTTTTTCACGACAATATTGCTCTTTACCCTTCCTTCCGTCTTCTAGCAAGTATTTCTATTATTAAATTAGGAAGTCTAAAAGGACGAGAATTAGATATTTTTTGTTAAAATATCGATGCAAATAAAATTAATATCAAACGATTTGTAATGTTTTTTTTGTGAATTATCACTTCTTAGCTCTGTATGTACTCTGCAAAATATAAATCACATTCGCATTCGAGGACTTAAACATTAAATAGACTTTTAAAGCAACATTTTACGTAAGTCCGAATACCATGTTTTCATAAATCTGGGTTTTCTTCACATAGGAGGTATTTTTACATATTTGACATATTTGACATATTTCTTTTTTTTTTTAAAAAAAGAGAAATATTTGTGTTTTTAATTTCAATATCATACTATTTCAGTGAGCCTAAGCTCATTATTAAAAATACATATCAAATTGTGGTAGAGTGGATTCGAACCAAGAAATTATGACTTAAGAGTCCGCGACACTATGCACGGGACCACAACCCGACACTGAGATATATAAAGAAGAATATGGAAGTCTTGGCATTTACAGGGCTTCTGACAAATCATAGGCTAGTATAGTGATCACTTTACACACGCGAAACTTTCACCATTCTACCCATGATTGACAACCAAACTACTGAAATATTTGGATCTCCTACATATATCATTAATGTCGTGACATGTGCCATGTAAAAAAAAAAAACAAACTTATCTTGTGAAAACTAGATTTCACAGCCAACTTGTTTAGCAATATTGTTCAAAGGATCTTTTTTGTTAAAATTAGTAAATACTGAATACTTAAACGTGGACTATATTATATTGGTATGTGCGAGAAAAACAATTTACTAGACATTTTGAGTAAGTTTATTCAATTAAAAGTGAATTTATTTTTTATTTTAATATCTTAGCTAAGTAAGTATTTATTTTATTTATTGTTTCGGCAATAACTTTGTGGTAAGACATGTTACAATGATTAAAGAAAACACTTGTTTTTTACCACTTGAGTTTTATTATAGACAACATGTCTCAGAAGTTAAACTTCCATCATTCAGGTCTGTATAATAATGAGTTATTATACAGACCTGAATGATGGAAGTTTATCTTCTGAAACATGTAGTCTATATTAAACTCAAGTGGTAAAAAACAAGTGTTTTCTTTAATCAAAGTAAGTATTTACATTATTTTGAGTATGTCCAAATACTTGTTTACAAATCTGGATTTTTTACAATTAAAGGAGTTATTTTTCAAATTATTTTTGACATCTCATCAAGATGAAGAAGAATATGGAATATGGTTGTCAGCCCCGTAAATGCCCAGACTTCCATATTCTTCTTCATATTTGGTGAGGTGTCAAAAAATAACACAAGGAAGTATTATTTGAATATCTTAATTAAGTTAAAATTAAATGTAAGGATTGAAATATTGCTCCGAGACACACTGAGTCGTCTCTTGTCTTATTCGGTATCGCTTACAACAGAGGGTTAAGGCCTATTTATACTGTCACAATATATTTCTTAAAGGATAAACATTATCTCATTAAGCTTGTCTGCGCTTTTTTTGTTAACAAATTTAGTTGAGAAACTTGGAGAGAAAATTTATTACATTCTTTTGTTGGTTAATAGATCTCTCTGCGGTTTGGTGTGGGATTTATATAACGTAGCGATCGTAAATTCAAAATCCGGTCGGCAAATGGATTTTAGTGTATCCCGAAAGAAACGTGTTTTTTCCTCGAAAATTTAAATATTTCGTTTCGATTTAACCCCTCTGTGCCAAAATACCACTTTATTAAACAAAAATAGTCAAACTTTTTTACAGTCGTCAATATGACGAGAGGTTTGTTTTGGTTTATATTTTTATATTTATATATATACATATATATATATATATATATATATATATATATATATATATATATATATATATATATATATATATATATATATATATATATATATATATATATATATATATATATATATATAAATATATATATATATATATATATATATATATATATATATATATATAATATATATATATATATATATATATATATATATGTATATATATATATATATATATATATATATATATATATATATATATATATATATATATATATATATATATATATATATATATATATATATATATATATACATATATATATATTCTCGTATCCCACGCGAGCTCTGAGTTTTTGGGTTCAAATCCACTTTACTACAATTCGATAACAATTTTTAAAATAAATCGCTAGTATTACGATAAAAATTAATTATTTGTGTATACTCGTACATGAATGCCTTATTGAAATTTCAATAAATATTTTCTAATAACGTTAAACATAAAAGTGTCCAAAAATGCAAAACGAGCGAAGTATAACATTTTTTGAATTGCATTAAAACGCTTCTCGTAAAATATTAAAATCAATTTCTGGCATAAAAAACGATATTTATGTAAATTTGTAAGACAAGCGAAAGTTGAAAGGTTGGAGGCATCAGAATTCAGGAACTTATGTTACCCTCCCCTCATCCCCTAGCTAGTCCCATGACATTAATTTTCCTTGCATGAAGTTACATTTATCCTGGGGGTAAATTTTTCCCGCGCGAAATTACGAACAGGAAAATGGAGTGTAATTTATCTGCAAATTAAATCGCGTTCCGCTGAAATGAAGACAATTTTGACCCTCAAATTCGCAAAAATTGTTTCCGATACACTGACCACAAATTCTAGATACTACTTGCCATTTGGAATAAAAATATACGCATACATCCGTGAGAGCGTCTTATCCAGATGAGATTAAAAATATTTTATCTTAATTTTCAACTTGTTCACAGACAGATACTTTTTTAGAAAAATATAGAAATTGATAGTTTTGAGTATTATTCTTTAAAAAAATATTTAAAAAAAATTATAAAAAGTTTTCCTAAAATTAAATCGTTTTTGAGTCACGAGATACATTAAGTTGAATTCATTATTTTGAAAAAAAAAATTGGATCAATAAAATAAAGATTTTCTTCACCTAGATAATCATCTTCAGTAGTTTCAGGAACTTCTTCAATAGCACCAGGATCATTTTAAGATTTAATGTAAATATCATCACCAGAAACGTGAGCACCTTCATACAACACAACCAGAATGAAAATCGTCTTTAGCAAGATAGTCGTCTTCAAGGCAGCAATATCAAAAGCATCTTAAGCATTAATGTCATTTTTATTTATATTTATATTTTATACAACAAACCTTTGAAAATTTTTTTGATTAAATTCAAATGTTTTTTTTTACTAAAAAAGAGACAACCGTGAAAAATTTATAAAATGTTTATAAATTCTGTCAAAATAAATTTGAATGTATCACACTGCTAAAAGTCATGATTTTCTATTTCTTGGGTGATTTAAAATATATTATTTAATACTCCAAGCATGTCATAAACACAGTTTAAATATGTCTTTTTGATTAAAACACAAAAATATCTTAATTTTCTGAATTTAATAAAAAATGTTAGTTATTTTTATATCAATATATTTGTTTGTATTTGTATGTGATAAAAATATAATAAAATATTATTTCTGATATAATATTATGGCTAACACTACGGACTGCCAAGGATACAAGGATATAGGATTCAAATGACTTCCAAAGCGTATCAAATCACATAGCTAACATGGCATAACTTAGCGCTCTGTAAATATCAATATAATAAAAAGATTCCCTCGGAACGAATCCGGCATTCATCGGTGATTTCGTGTATCGATTTGATATTAATCAAAACGAATACCGCCAGACTACAGCAGGGTAAATAAAAGAAATGAGTTTATATTTTCTGTGCAAATGTGCGGGAAATACTAATGATATTTACCCTTTCCAAATAAACATTTACCCCCTCATTGATGGACGATCGATTCTGCGACATTAGCTACCGTGTGGAGCAATCAATTTGCCATGGGAAACTGTCACGGAGAACGGCAAAAAGCGAGGCGGTGCAGTAAAAAGTTTTATCATCATTAATATCCTTTTAAAAGAGCCCACGAAGCTAATTCATCTTTCTACGTAGGTCTCCGAATGTAGGTAATTTGGTCGTATCAACGGGGATATATTTGTTAAATTGGTCTTTGAGAATGTACAATCAATAAATGTTGTTGTCTTAGCCTAAGACACTTACGTAAGGTTGAACCCTCAAACTCGAGTGTTAATTAAAATTAAAACGGTCTTTTGCTTGTATTTTTAATCCATGGATTGATTTTTAATATATAAATAAAACACCTGTATAAAACCATTTTTGAGTTTATTGGTGTGACACAAATATGTGTGGTACAACTATTTTTGAGAGCTACAGACATTCTCATGATCAAGTGAAAATACATTAATTTATATTTTCACGTGCTGATGAGAACGTTTGTAATTTTCAATACTATTGATTAGATTTTTACTCAAATGAGGTCTTATTAAGATTGTTTGATATTTTTGTTTAAATTATCATTTTATTCCATAAAGTAAATGCCAAAGCAAGGAGTAACGTGAGTTTTAATAAAACAAAATTATTTCAAACTTATGCATAACCTATCATTCTGATGATGATGACAATAGTTAAAGAGCTCTCATTTTAATGTGTTATGCGATGTATAAATAATGGTTAAGTAGAGTTTTGTTTGTGTATTTAAAAATAAGATCATTACATGCATTTGATTATGACTTACATGTTTATTTTTAGAAAGTATATTAATACTTACATTATGAAATTTTAATGTTTATTATTAAAATTAATTTTCGTGCTAAACGAACAATAAACAATTGAAGAATATTTTAACTTTCATGAATTAAAGTTAGATTTGACATGAATTGATTTTTTTTGGAGAGAAATACATCACTTGGAAAGATTTTTTACCAAACATAATAAACTATTTAATTTCAAGAAAAAAATGGATATTTAAAAATTCCTGTAATAAAATAACGGCGAGCAAAAATAAAAATTTTTTAAACTTTTTTCTTTCATAACTAACGAACGTTATTTAAAATTATAAAAACAAGATATTTTCCAAGAATTTGTAACAAGCTAAGTTTTTATCTTATATCAACAACAAGTGTATTTAAATTATAATCTTTATTAAAAACAGCAAGATTAAAGAAATAACTAACATTTTTCGCATTACATGAAAATAAAAGCAACATAAAGGCACTTTGATGTATGAGATAATAATTTCATTATGAACTCATAATTTTTTTACCATATTAAATAAACGTACAATATTGTTATTTTTGAGAAAGTTTTAAAAATTAAATTATAACAACATTTATAAAATACAACTTAATAGACTCAAAAAATCTGTGTTTGATTTAAAAATTAATAATAAGTTAAAATGAAGTTCCACAAATTATACGCCAAATCATTTAATAAATAAATATCAAAGAATGGTGTTCATCGCGTTATTTAATCAAATAAAACTAGTAAAGCATTATTTTAACTAAATCAGTCAAGGATTAATTAATTTACGTACGTACTTGAAATTATTATCAAGTATTTGTAAATTAATTGATTCATATTGAATAATATTTATCAATTTTAAATTAAATTTTTACTTGATATATACCACTTTAGGCACCTCGTGCTTGTGTTATTGTGCGGGAAACCAGAGCAGGATATTTAAAAGAAATGCGTACTTACAGTTTGTTTATTGAATAAATTTTTACACTTTGATTACGATTTGATATTAACTTATTATAAATTTATCTAATTGATTATTGAACTTTAAATTAAATATGAAGCTAAAATATACGTCTTTTAGCACCCAAGCGATAGCAGGCGATTCTCGCTGGTGCGCTCCGGTTGGCTGCTTTTGTTGAATCCGTTCGGATTGCCAACTTGATAGTAGCAGTAGCTCAGTGTTGTCAACCTGACAGTAGTAGCTACCCGCGTACACCACTTTTTAGACCAAATGCCACCTATATAATGCTCGTTTCGCTCCTTTTCCCTTATACGGTTGTGAAACATAGTAACTTACGAGGACCCAGAGCAGTCGTATACATTGCTTTGAGAATAGATGTCTGCGAATAATTTTAGGCGTGCTGTGGTATGAATTTGAGAGGACTGAGAATTTCGTTAAGAAAAGGTGATTTAGTTGGTTAGACCATTTACTTGTCATGATATCTGAGACTCTTAATTAAGCTTGTCTTTTTTACAAGGTATCAAGTTTTCACCACTACTAACAATTCTTCGGTAGTTCTATTCTAAAGACGCAAGGATGCTGGCAGCCAACAAAAGACCCTGTAGCCAGTTTATGAACTCCATTTATCAACATTGGGAGCGGAAATGAATGAAGAAGAATGTACCACTTCAAAAATTTATACATTGTGTTTATCTTATGCAATGTTTGATAATGATGTTAAATTAATGAAGCTCGTTTCGCAATATATTCTGAAAAGTTGCGATTTTATGTTAGAATTAGAAATAACAATATCGAATAACAAACAAAAAAATTGCAAAATAACATTTCTTCACACAAATTAAATTCGTTAAGAGCGTCGTTTGCTCTCTCGGTCATCTTTGGTTCCGGAACCACTTAGTATTTTCATCCCTTCCTTCGGCTCCATTAACCCTAATCCTTCCACATCTCCAAGGGAATATTACATTAAGATGAGTCCTTCAAGATACTTTGAATAAGACAGCTCTTGTGTACCTACGTCTTACTCAAATTAGACAGGCTTCATAATGAAATAAGATTTAATACACTTTACACTAGTATTTACGTAAGCCGTTACAAATTTAATTTTGCTGGAAAACTCCGTAAGCTTATACTGAGTCTCAAAAACTCAGCTTAATATGAACTGAAAGGTTGAGGAGTTTATAAAAATGCCAAGTTATCGAAAATGTAGTTAAAAAATGACAAGTTCGAAATTTCCCTCGCAAAATGGGGTACTGTAGATACTAGCATGTATTGTTTACTTCAGAATTAAACAGAGAATAAATTGCACAAATACCATAATACTGTTCAAAGGAAAAGAACGTTATTCATTCACGATATTTTAATTATTAGACTTAACAATATGAAAATGAAAATTAATTAGTCGGTGTAGTTGAGAAGACGTCCTACTGCAAAACTGGCGTCGTGGATTCGATTCCCTCCAATTGCACTCTGAATCCAAGAAAGATTTACTTTCAATCGGTTTGGTGTATGCAGAGTATTTTTCTCATTTTTCTTCTCTATTCTACTATCCTACCTGCAGAAAAGCCTCTAAGAGTTGGGACTTTACGGGTTATTCCTTAAAAAATACAAATTGTATTATAATTTACCTGATATGACAGAACTCAGAAAAATGCTTCATAAACCATAAAACTGCCTATTATGAAAATTCAACTGCTGATTTTGCAGAAACTGGGGTGAGCTGAGTTTTCAAGACTTAAATGTAATATTTTGAAGTCTAAAGAATTAGCTCTGAGACTCTTTATACTTCTATTTAACTATTATTCTTTTCCTTATCTTAAATAAATGATGCAATCAAAAATATTTACTTGTACTGAAATTTCCACTTTATTAACACTTCCACTTCATTTACCCCGTTTTAATGAGACCCAAGAATCCAATCAGTATTGCTTTCGTCTTTAGTTTGGCAAGGTATTCAATAACAACGGGCTTTTTAATGTCGACACAACTCAAAAATTATAGTTACTTAATGGGACTTGTAAATGTCAACTCATATTTACTCGACAATTTTCATACGTTTTACCCTATATTAGGCCATTAGTTAATGTATAATTGCTTGGTTTTATATACAATCAATCTTCTACCGATTATGCATATGTACATTTTTAAATATTTTAAAATAATTTACCGATTATTTTTCAGTTTTTAGTCCTCCATTAAGCATTTTTGTAAAAAAAAATCTAAATTTATGGGAAATACTCGGCAGTGGATATTTGTAGTGGTGCATGTAGCTAACATCCTTGGAATATCGGGTTGAATGCCTAGTGGGGTCAAAAGTGATATTTTACTCCACTATTTTAACATCTCAATAAAGATAATAGAAGTCTGAGTATGTTATAAGTGTATAAAGTATTCACTTAAACTACGTATAAACTTACTACGTATACACTTAAACTATTAATAACAAAACTTTCATTATCTTCGTCATATATATTAAGATGACCCCTAAATGGAGAAACTCAGAATTGTTAGCAATGATTTGAATACGCTCAAAGTATTGTGATTCTAATGCTTATTGAACAAATACCCGAAGTACAGGGTTTAAGATAACAATAAACGATACAGCGCCCAATGCATTGTATTCGATTGAATATATATGCATATATATATTTACACATATAAAATGTCACAGTTAGATACGTTTAAAAAATGGAAACAAAGAGAAGTACAAAAAATGTCTTGTTTTTTAATGTCCTTGCAGGGGTAGGTAAGGGGTTGGTGATTGCTCTTAAATACTAAGGGTACGCAGACACGGAGATATTCTTTGTTATCTGTGACAATAGTGCTTCCGCGTCACACCTCAGGTATCAAAAACAAAGAGATTTTTTCTTATTCATGGGCAAAATGATCGCTGTTCTTTTTTTTTCGTAACAAGGGCTGGAAAATCCAAACGCCTTGAAACGTAAAAGAATATTGACTTAATTTTTTCTCAGGACTAGACACAGATTTTTCCACCTTGAACTCCTGTAAATAAATAAATAATTTTATGTATTGTATGGTGTTTTTTTTTTTAATCTCACCCTTTTTTTCAGAAAATAATTGTTTTGTTCATTATTTCAAATGAAAAATTACTTAGTTAATACCACCATTTCTTTAAATTTATTGATAGACCTGTTTTACATTTTCAAAAACCGTAAATGAAATCCATTTTTTTATTTGTGAGTTGTGTCTTTCGGACGTTGAAGGATAAAAAGCGGGTTGGAGATGTTTGTTATTATTTTTTGTACTTGGCGGGAATCAAACCCATGACGCCAGTTATGCAGTCAAGCGTCTACTCAACTACGCCACGGCGCCTGTCAACTGTTTGTTAATTATTTTCATTAGATTATCGAAACAATTATACTTATAAAAATAAGGAAAGTGGCTTGTGTTATGTTAAAATGATCATTTTACTGTTGAAGATGTATGCTATTAACGTGTTTGCGGTGAATATATTAATTATTATTCATAACGATCTTTTTATGAAAGTTCAAGTGGAGAGTTTTGTGTTCATGCAACCGCTTATATGAAATTAAGACTTGAGGTAAATTCACTGGCATGGCATGGATATTAAATCTGATGCATATTTTCCGCAGATAAGGCTAAATTATTACGCAAACTTCCCTTTAGTAGTCGACAACGCTCGGGTATTCCTGCATTGGGGAACAACTACACGGTGTTGCAAAACTAATTTACGTTTATAATTTTTTTGAATATGAAATATTTTAGTATTTCTTCTAATTCGTGATGTAATAACTTTTGTTTTTTTTCTTTTTCCTCATTTTTTTGTATGACAATGTTAGAAATGTTAGTATATAACCGCTGATCGAGATTTTAATCTACCGGTTTCGAGACGTTTACGTCTCTTCGTCAGGACAATCATAACACCAGCATGCAAACAATAATACTACTAAGGAACAAGTATTTTACAAAAAGGCTCGTTTCTTAACCCCCCTCCTCTCTTTTTATTACCCTACCAACGTCTATATATAAACCTGAATAATTTTTTTCTCGTTAGATTTATTATTCACCTGTAGATGAAAGCATTTGTAGTTTTCGAAACTAGTCATGTGTAATGAAATAAAACCCATAAAGTGGTTAATTTTTTGAAAATAATCACTAACAACTACTCTATTTTATATTCGAATGCAACGTTGTGTCAAAAATATAGGTGACTTTATGAGATTTAAGATTTTTTAAAAGCAAATATTTAGATTTTTATGTAAAAAGATTTGTCTGCGTGTTTGTTTTGTATTTTTCTTCCCTACCTTCCTTATCATTTGCCAGCTTTATTCTTCACATTCATACATTAGGGATGAAGCCACGACTTTGTTGTAGAGTTTTTGCTAATCGATTTTTATTTGCTTTATCTGATTTCAGTGTACCATTCAATCATTTCCCGGTATTCGGTCTTCTTCTGCTTCTATTACTAACCATATTCGCCTCATAAATTTGTTTTACTAACCTTTAATTATTTGATTAATAATATAAAATAATTTGATATAATATATCTCGCATCATTATAGTTACGCAAGAAAAAATCATTTTGATCCGATGGGCCAAGAGATCCCTTAGTAATTAAGCTAGGCTCTAAGTTGACAGTTTATGACCCCTTTCCGTTCTTGGTTGACCCAGAACAGCACTGAAGTCAGTTCTATAATCCGCATAGATACAATATGTATGGCCGGGTGGGCCGTAACATGTAACATCACAAATGAAGTAATGTACGGCAAGGGAGTGGTACCTTGTGACGGACGACACTGTTCAAATGTTACCCATAGCCGGCCAGTAGTTAGGGGTTAACTTGGATCAAGTTGGCGTTGTATATTGCTTGTTTTGTGGTCGAAGGGAGAATTATATTCCTATTAATTACGTTAGAATATTTATTGATTTTGAGAACATCTTTGTTTCGAATCGAGTAAACGAAATCTTTGGTTCAAGGTAAAATATATCATATTCTCCAGGAATAGTAAACAGAACCA
>NW_028281183.1:0-29414 GCF_059751285.1 Brachycentrus maculatus | reverse complement strand
TCCAACCCCAACCCCAACCCCAACCCCAACCCCAACCCCAACCCCAACCCAATGTGAACTGTTTTCTCTGTTCTTTCGCTATCATACTTCACTGTATGTAATTAATGTATGATCCAATGCTAACCTCAATATAATAATGCAATGCAATGCAATGCAATGCAATGCAATATAATATAATGACCACCTTGATATATGCAATACAATATAAAATGGAATACAATGATAATTCATTGATGCATAATTGAGATTTTTAATTACAATCAAACAGCATTCCTAATTGAACTAGCAACAAAGCAGATCAATGGCATTCATGGCAGTTTTCAGGGATAACACTTTGACAGATTTATCTTCCGAATTTGCCCAGCATTGACAATTTATTCTATTTGCTTCGAAATGAAGTGAACTATTCTCCACAGCTGATGCTTTCCTTCAGTTGTGATTGATTTATGGGCATGTTTGTCAAGCCTTACAGCTTTTTGGTCCAGCTGTTCCCCTTCAATATTTATTATTGCTTGATCTTTGCCATAAAGGAGGAATCTGAGACTACTGCTGCATTCTCGCTGAATCTGTGTCCTTTTCGACGATTCTTTGTGTTGGGAATCAGCTATTTATAGGAAGTGATCAAATACTTCGAATGGGCATCGATGTTCGTCACAGAGAATAATGTCTAACAAAATGGCAGTTTTTGCACTAACACTTTCTTCTACTGTTGCTGCTTGAGCTAACTGATAGCAGAGACCAATCGCTAATCAATTTCCATCTGATTATTCTGATTATTGCCTGCATTATATAAATCCTCCAACAATTCTTTATCTTTCTACTATGAATGGTTTCCTGTTACTTCATAAGATTAGAGCTACTCTTATTTCTAGTTGGGCGCATGATGCTGAAACAAGGAGATAGGCTTATTAAGAATGAAAGCTGGATGGATTTTGTGTGTTGAACGTGAACTTTGAATCTGATTCAGATGCAACAGTTAGTTCTATTGCTTCATTGAGGCATTGCTATCTTGGAATGTCTTATTGAACATGAAAGCATTCTTATTTTATTCTTTGATTCGGTCGGAATGCAAGCTGTGTAGAATGAGAGATTGCATAGGAGTGTTTGAGTATGGAGGCAGTATAATGTGATCAAACTGCTTACAATTCGATGAGGAAGCCTGGTCTTGAGATACTCTTTAGTGATTGGTATTCTGTTTACTGTCCATTTCGTCGATGTTATCACGCCAGTTCGTGCAAGAGTGCAGTATCATCTTTTTATTACTAAAAGGAAACAGCTTATTTTGATTGTTCGATGGCTTTTGCTGATAGTTCGAGTTGCTATTGCTATTGTTGTTGTTGGCTTTGATGGTTTATTTTTTGGAAGTGGACCGGCACCTCAGTTCATGATTCAATGACTTCTATTCACTATTTGACCGGCCTGAAGCCCCTAATGTCACTGTGCTCGCTTTACAGGGATTTACACTGTTGTGGGCATATTTTTTAGTGGCGGAAGTTCGGTTTGTCGTCGAAATTGCACTGGATTTTATTTTGTTATTTGAAGAGTTGAATCTTGTGAAATTGCATGAGGCTTATCTTTGATCCTATACGTAGTTTTCGATTTCATCTGTGTTGAGCTGAGTTTCTCGTTGAGTTTCTTGTTGATTTTTCTCGCTTTTGAGGAAGTATTGGTATTTAGGGAATATTTCAGAATTTTTAGTGTTATTATTGCAGCCATTGTTGTAAGTGTTGTAGACGCTATGATGAGTATTACTATAGACATTTTATGTCTTGCGAATGATGCGATTTTGTGTCGGATGATGCCTGAGTTCCTAGTGCAGAGCAAGAGACCCCATGAAGGGAGAACTAACTTTGATTCTGATAGTCTATTTCAATGAGTTCTTCGCCTTGATGTTCTAGGTCTTACGCTCAGGAGATTGCTAGGAAGCACTAGAGTATTCTTACTCTTTGATTTCCATCGACTTCAACTCAATGAGTTCCTCAGGGGACTTTTGTCTGAAGCTGCCTCGAGACAAATTGTTGTTTGAGGCTATGCGATTGATGCTCGGCGCGCATTCATTCGGAATCAGGTTCACAATCGAGCTCATATGTCGACCATTTCTTAGGCAGTTACAGGAATTCTCTTTATTTGAGTCTAAGCTAGTCTTAGCAGTCGATTTTATGTTTATGCTGGAATATGCCGGGATTTATTGTGTATTAGTATTTGTATTTGGACGAGTATTGCTTTACTTTTCAGTTGATTTGACAGGAGCGAAGCCTGGATTGCTGACGAATGCGTTGAATTTTACATCTGTGCGCTCAGATAACAAATTTATAGGAAAGGCGAAATGTGCTAAGTGTGTTGCAGCGGAGCAAGTTGGAATTATCACAGAAGACTGCAAGTTTGTACATTGGGCTGCCAGGGACGGAGGCCTATTTGAGTACTGACAACTATGCTTTCGATTTCTATTTCTGGCAACTTGATCATGGGAAACTGATAATTTCTCGGGTACCTTCACCCGCAGACACTGCACAAAAGAAGTCATAATGGCCTTGATCAACGCAAATGTCCACTTCTTGCTCTTGAAGAATTAGTTTGGATCTCCTTGTTTCTACTCTCTCATTGTCTTATTAAAGAACATGGAAGTTGAACAAGCTGAAGATTTTCTGGCTCTTGTTGATTTTCTGTCGATGCTGGAATGTTCCAACGCTGATTTTGCATAGTCCCAAAAATGTTTGAGTTTGCCTGTCGACAGAGCTAATACGATTTCCAAAATTTTAGAGACTATCTGATGCTAAGAATTGAGTATTTCTCCCGAAATATCATTGCTGAGGAATTCCTCGTTGACCCAGACCTTCAGCTCTCCATTTGCATTAACTACGCATTTCTCTAGAGATATGCTCGTGGCGCCAAGCATATTGTAGATGATTTGGTGTCCATCCACTATTCGTTTCAGCAGATACAAGGCCTATTCCATGCTAAAGTGACAGCCTTGACTCAATCGATACTCAATCTTTTCAGTTTCGAAGGCGTTTTTCACAATATCAGAGCTGCTAAAATCCGAACAGTTGTCGAGCCTATAGATTCGAATAATTGGTCCTACTTCTTTGGTCCTCCACTGATATATTTTTTTGTTATACTCCAAATCATTGACAAGCCTTGGAGTGAGCAGCATATTCTAATTCTATAGTGGGTCACACTACCTTCTTCTGATGCTGTTTTTACTCGTATTGGAAGCATTCTGTACTGTGGATTGGAATTCGTAGGCTCTGAACAAGTCCTTATCTTGTCGGAAAATAGTAGAATTTGTTGTTTGGTCTATGAACATCGTTTCGACTGTAGTCTTCGATAGGAATAATTATATATAACGAAGTATATATTCTGTTTATCTCATTTCAGTACTGTAAAACTCGTATGATATCGAAGCTATATTATGTGCTCATAGTAATATCAGAGTAGCGAGTTTGAAATATAAAGGAACAGTAAATACATATCAGAAAAGTATTTGATCATTCCCATTTGATTTTTTTCCCATTTACCCAGACTCCGTTTTTCTCGAGGCCATCTTTGTTTCTATAGGCCCCTTTTCCATCCTGTTTACCATTTCGCCAATGGCCCTTGTAAGCTCGGCCATCTGGCCATGAAAACTAGCCAAATCCTTCCTTTTTGTCATTGTTGTACTCTCCTTCATACTTCCTGCCGTCCGTCCATGTGAAGATTCCCTTGCCATGCATTTTGTTGTTCTTCCATGAGCCTTCATACTCCCGCCCATCGACCCACATGTAGTGTCCAAATCCTTCGATGTTATTAGCCTTAAACTATCCTTCATACTTGTTGCCTTCATTCCATATAAAGGTGCCATGACCATCTTTCAAGCCCTCTACAAAGTAGCCTTCATACTGAGTGCCATCAGCCCACTTCTCCACTCCGTAGCCATGTTGCTTGTCGTCAAGCCACTCTCCGGTATACGACGCACCATCCTGGTGTAGGTAGACACCTTTTCCCTCGGCTTTATCATTCACCCACTCGCCCTCGTACACATCGCCACTGGAGTGGATCAGCCTTCCCTCTCCATTGGCCATGCTCTTGCTCCACTGTCCCTCATAGACAGATCCATCTGGCCAGATCTGCTTGCCGTACCCTTCGCGTACATTTTAGTTCCATTGGCCTTGATAGATTATTCCATTGTCTAATTATTTTGGGCTTGGGATTTGGTCAAGTTAAAGGCCGATGATTTGCAAGGGACCCAATTTGGAATAAACTTATTTCACGATGTCCGGGCAATAATCAGGAAGCTCATAAATCTGTTGAGTTCGTCCTAAATCTTAAGTTTCTTCCTTGAGCAAAACATTGGTGCTCGACTTTCTATCCACACTGGTGCAGGTTTCACAGGCTCCTCCCATTCAAACTCAAACTTGAATAATAAAGTCGTTAGAATTAAATAATCTTAAACCATATACAATACATATTAATATCATCTCAATAAAATCTATTGATTGCATTTTACGACGGATTCGGCCTGGAAAAACAAAAGCGGTATAATTTTATTTTTGAACTCATCCAAACATAATCAAATTAATTTTTCATACAGTTTTGATCGAAAAATGTTTTTACAAAGAGTCCAAGGGGGGATAAAAAAGTTTGATCAGATCTTTTGGATATTAGCGGCTTAGAATCCTTAAAATTACGGAGATTTAGCTACTGCCCCAGATCAATGAATCGGCCTCATAAATTTGTCACAGAAATCCGTCTTGCGTAATAAAATTATTTTTAAATCATGAATATTCCTAAAAATACATCACACCCAAGATCGATATAGAAAGAGGCTATTCCTTTAGTGGAACGGATCGCTAGGACATTTTTCGAATGTTAGTGCGGAAAGAGGTATGATGCATTCCCTGCTCTTTATTTACACTTCAAAAGGAAGCACAATCGCAAAATTTCAATCAACCCTTTGCCGAATACCTGCATTATTCGGTAAACTACATATTCTCATGTGGTAACATATTTGTTTACCAATCGTTCTCAGAGCGAGAAACACAGAGGACTGAAAATCGATTAGGATTTTTATCATAAGCTGACATCAATAGCGATGTAATTCACAAAGTCTGATGCCGAAAGTATCGAAGGAGTTTCGAAAGAAACACTCACCAACCTCATGGAAGACTACTGCGAGTTTATGTTTCATAAACTCGCGGAGGCAAAAGGAGAAATCGAAGCAGAGTTCTTTGAAACGATTGCCCATACTTTCAATGAGTATCTTCTGCAAAGACTTTCATAGAGTGTCATGCCTCCCAGCATCTTCGAAACCTCAAAAATAATACTCATACATTTTTCGTATTGGCTGAACAGGAAAGGCTACACATAGTTACTGGTGCTTGAAAATGAATAATTTAAACTCTAATGCACAGCCGTTTCTGATCAAAACAAAGGATGATAATATATAAGTTATTTGTATGTAGAAAAACTACACATCCTCATTTTATAATTATATTCGTTGGCATTCGGTATGTATTCAGAACAAAAACTCAAACTTATGACTCTGAATTAGATTTTAGTTGTGAAAAAGAGCAGTCTAATAAAAATCTAAATAATTAGGATTTAATTAGATTATTCATCGATCTTCTGATAGAATTAAAGTAAGCTCATATTTTATGCAATTTTACCATATTTCACCACCCTTATTAAATGAGTGAGCCTTTTCAAAGTTAGCAACAATTCTCATTCAGCAATATACAATCGCCCAATAGCGAAGCATCCGATATTGACAACTACTGCTTTGACTATATACATTACAGTAGGTAAAAACTTCTTTAAATTGGGGAAAGTGATTATCAAAAACAAAAGGAGAAGAAATTCGCTGAGGGTGAGGACTATCCGTTGAGCTTGATGTAATTTTTTTAAATTGCAGTGTAAAAAAAGTGTAGAGGACTGCGGATGGATAGGAAATGTAAGTTAATTTTATAGAGGCGATGCAATAATACGGGGAAAATACAGCTTTGTGCAGTCTGTTAGATATGCTCAACTCGTCAATATCGTGGAAATTAAAACTCTATTACATGAAATCGCATAGTTTTCATTGTAAATATTTTTATTCCTCCTTTTTAAATGATAAAACTTCAGTTTAAAAGTTTATACTTCATTGAATAACACTTCATTGTAAATATGTTCCCACTTCATTTCAAATATGTTAGCCATTAATTTATAATATGTTGGCTCTTTGTTGTATGTATGTTATCGCTTAATTTTAATTATTCGCATTCCATGATAATGTTGACCCTCAGATATAATGTAAGCACTTTTTATAATTTGTAATGTAAGCAGTCTATTGTAGTGTTGCATTATCAAATATAGACAAGCCATAGATAGATCAAAAGCAGAACATCGAATAGAATGATGAAACAAAGGGAATACGCTTTATATTTAAATATACTATTGATTTTGTAAGAGTTAGCATTAACTGCCTCAGAATCTATGACATTTTAGTTATTTTGATGTTCGATTTCTTTCAGCAATCGATTGCGATCTACTTATTTGCTGATGGAACTGACGATACTTTCTGCCTTTATTGCATTTCTTTATATTTAATCGCTCTTCCTGCCCATTCTCTTCTCCTATTTCAATATGCTTCTTATTTTTATTTACATTGACGCTAGTTTCTTATGTTCATTCAATCCGAAATGTTTCGGGAGAGTGTACTGTCCGAATTCCTGTAGCATTGTCTCATTGTAGGCAGAAATCAATTTCTGCATGATTAGTTATGCGGCTTGAAAGCTATAAAAGGCAACAGCAATTACAATGATAATTATGCCTCGATATGGGCGGTAGTACACGTATGATTTTTCGATCATTGTTTAGATCAGATCTTGCTCGTATGTCTCAATGGGCTGTTTTCGAGAATGGCTGACAATTTACTCGCAGACTCCCTATAAATTCATGCACAATTTCGGGGTCAGATGCGATTGTATTGTGCATAAGAGTGTTCCATTCGGTTTGACTAAATACGTCATCGGAAAATGTACTTATTAGAATTGTGTCTGCGATGTTCTAACTAAGTGCTGAGCTGTATACATCCTCGGGTTAGACTTACTATGGAGTCGGGGTCTTCTCGAAAATATGTTCTTTGGTAGGTTCTGGAGCAGATCTTGAGGCTCTGAAAAATTATAGTATGCGATGTTGTGTGCTCATTTGTACTATTTCTGAAGTTCTAAGATTTAATTTATGAATTACGCTATCGACGCGTTATGGACTTAAAAACCCTCCTATTTTCAATTTTGGGTTTATTTAATTGAATCGGAGGAAAAAGCCTAATGATAATGTCATACAATGTAATATCATACCATGTAATATCATACAATGTAATATCATACCAATATCTTACCCAATATTAATATCAAATCAATATAAATGCAGCAACTCTCAGATAAACTTAATGAAGAGACAATTCGTCGTAATCGAATCCGACATTAGATTTTATCGATTCCTGCTGTTGCTCCATAGATTCGTAAGCAAATGCTTATACTGCCCAAAAATTCAGGCCAAGTCTCCATTAAATTTAGGCATTTCATCGGGGACTCCAACTACTAAAAATACTAATAGTTGCTGGTTAATTTCCCCTCAAAATATCCACAAGAACCACCTATTCTAACTTCCATTTGCAGCTGCCCCGAAATGCAAATCGATAGCATATTCCTAACGTCGGAGCTCGTAGACCATGATAATTGGAACCCCTCAACGACTCTCGCATCCATTCTCATCGACATCTATCAGTTCGCCAACAGCTATAGAATCTCATAATATGAATTCGATCGGAATAAAAAATAACTGTCGAACTCAATACAGGCAAAAGAAACGGGAAATTTGCTCATATCGCAGGACAATTCGAGCAAAGTTATCGAAAATGCGAGTCTCTTTCTCAAAGACTGCACAGACAACTAAAACTCCTAAACTAAGAACATGAATCGCAGGTTTCGCTCAAAGCTTCGGTAGATCTATAAGGAGGTCAGATTCGAATTGCCGGAGGAGGAAATATTTTAAATTGAGGAAACCCTCAAAACTAATAAAATTGGGTTCGAAGAAATTAAAAAACTGTTGAGGAATAACCATTTCGGGGCTAAAGTCAAAGAACAGGCGTAGAATGGACAAATGCTGAGCAAAATACTCAAAGCTTCGATGAGCATACGGTCTAAAAAGATGATGTTGAAGTACTACCATATTATTGTTGCTGCAATATTCGAGCCTGACAATTTTAGCTGCTGGAAGTACATCGATGCGATGGAATGTGCAAATTTCCATCCGAAGGAAGTCTAAAAGAATAGCCCTTACAAAAGAAGAAAAACGAAACAAAGTATGGCAGAAAAGGAATAAGAATAAATGGGGCAATCGAAATCTTCAGACGAAGATAGTCTGAGCAAATAAGTTTAAGGCTTGAGCTAAAGTCTAAGCTTGAATTCGAGTGAAAGTTAGAGATCAGAAGAGGATTAAAATTAAAAAATTGGTCAAATAGGCAATTGATATTTTTAGTAGACATAAAATATTTCTAAATTGCAATGAGATGGTGCAAACCAAACGATGAAGCATACAAACTAAAACAAAATAAAACTAAAGCAAAACAAGAAATTTAAAAAATTTAAAATCATTTGTTTGAAAAATCTTGAACCAATACTAAATTTATTGATGTAATCCTTTGTATCATATTCAGCAGCATATAATTTACTTGAATTGTATTTGAGTTGCGCTTTATTGAGGATTTCCTGATTTGAATCCTAATTTTATAATTATAATCATAAAAATGTATATTATTTTATTTTTATTAGGATATATTTAATCTGACATTTAATCAACAGAATCGGCACTCAAAAATGCAATTTCCTATTCTACTGTTAGTTTCGGCTCTAATTTTGCGCTCGACATCCTTTTAGCTCCCATTTGACAAATTCATTGAAGCAACTCCTCAAACGTAACGCTTTTTATAGCATAGATATGGCATAATTACCATTGTCAAAGAGACATAGAATTTTTACGAAGACACCAAAAAGTTTCTACAAAGCTACGCCACAATGAAATGCGACTATTTGAGTGAAATTGTGGTGGTGTGGGCAGTTGGAGAGTCATCCCAGAAATTACAGGCGGAACTTTCTGCGGATAAAACAAATTTGTGGCAGAGAAGTGTTCACTTTGTGTAAAAATCAAAATAAATCAAACAAAAAAGCAGTTACAGATTCCATTTGTCGCCCTAAAGCACACAGTAAGTATATTTATCCTTGGATGTCGATGTTAATGGCCTGAGTTGCAGACAATTGACCGAAGACTTCGAATACTGGCAGAGCAAATCCACCGGAAAAATAGGGCCATTGATGACATACTATCCGAAGATACAGTAGAGTGTCGGAAACAATCTGGAAATCGGCAAGTTCTTATTCTATGACCCTGTGAACCAATACTTTTCAATGGGCTCTGCTGCGGGGTCATGGGTACCAGCTCATTACATGAGGCTCATGATCGAGAGCAACCTCCCTGACATAAAGTACATCAGAGAAACTGGCGATGCAACTCGAGGATGCGAATAGATAGGCCTCAATTTCATAATACTGCATCTTTACCCCGAAATACTCCTCTATGAGCTCCTGACCGACGACGAAATCCCCGCCAAGTCCTTCGATGCCGACAATTAGTTCAAAAGTGGCATATAAAAATGTGCGAAACTCTACGCATATTACCTTGGGTACAACCCACTCCAAACCTACATGCGCTCATACCTCCAAAAAAAGATCAACCACTCCGATGAATATGCGGACAAAATCAACGAACACACAGTCTACCTAAAATATGTTTACTACGAAAATGTGTTAGAACTTTATCAGCACAAAAAGACTTCCGTTTTTAGTGCTTCGGATTTGGTGTACATTGAGGAGAACAGTGATCGACAATGGAAATAGGAAAAGTAAGCATACTAATCTTCGAAATTTGTCCCTGCTTACATAGCCGTCTTGATCGGAATCATTTTTGGAGCCCTTCTGACAGTAAATGAATAATATAATATAGCTCACTATGTGTCCCTAAAAGAAAATTATAAAGGATCTGCTGGAGAGAAAACTAAAGAAACAATCGATATAACTGTGATTAAAAGCAATTTATTTACAATCTTTATATTCATATTTTATTACGAATGAATGATTATTGATAGATAAGTAGCAATTGAGACATTGTTGCGAAATGGTATTTTTGAGCATTAAATGGTTTACCACATCGCACAGATAGGAGTCACACGAATTAATTAGAATCAATTAAAATCGGAGGATAAGTATAAACCCAAATTCAGATGTCTTGATTGTTCTATCCTCTTACATTTGAACAAATAAAATAATCAGTTATTTGGCTTCGTTTTTGTTTTGCTCTTGTTGTGAGCAGTTTGGTCCTAATGATACTCCTCGTCAATTTCCTCCATTGTGTATGGTTGGATGTCTTCGTCAAACCCCTCTTCATACTCGCCATTCTTCTCATCCGTGGGCAACTCTTACATTTTTTATTACTCGAAGTATTACTATTCGTAGTTTTAGTCCTACTGCTTGTTGGCTGTGATATTTTTGTGCGCTTTCGATTTTGTTGCAGGGGAGTCATCGATTTGTTCATGCTCATATTGACACTCTTCCTATAAAAGGGAGTTATTCTTTTGGGGGTTACTCCTATTTGCATGATCATCATCGTTATAGTTTTACACATCCATTTCATCATCATCTCTCTTGGACTGCGTCTTCTGGTGAGCTTCCACATAGGATCGGGACTACTCGTACTACTCATCTTCTTCCTTGACCACTTGACTATGGTCGACTTGGAACTTCTTCTTGTTGGGCTGGTTAGGGGCGTCATTGGCCCCTCCCTGTATGCCATTATTCGGCATATAGAATATTTCGAACATTGCGTAGTAGTTGAGATGCTCCAAATCTAGGGACTCTAAGATAATCTGACAGATAATGAAGTCCACGAACTACTTCTCTAATTCAATTTCGTTGAAGAAACTACAGAGCTCGGACTATGGAATGGTGCCTTCTCCGTTTTTCTTACGATTGAGGGCCGTGAGAATGTGCTGGTGGTAGTTAGTGACGAGCTCTGCGATCTGTATGAACATCTCCTACTATTTCTCTTGGGGCATTATTTCAAAGGCAGGGATCATCTGCTGCAGATTGTGGAGAAGCTACTTCTTCGTGAGCTTCTTCTACTCGCTGATTTGGATCTTTTGTGCGCCTGGCGAGCAGCATTCAGGGTAGAACAGTAACATCAGACAGTACTCAAGATAATTGCTTGATATTATGCAGAATGGTTCTGCAACCAGGGACTCTGCGATATCCATTACAGAACATTACTCCTCCAGCACTTTTTAGTTAATTTCTGAGTTTATCAAATATCTCTAGGCCTCTTCGAAGCTCAGGTGATGGGCCTTGAATCGAAATGTGAGGAATCTTGCGATTTCTTCTTTGTTCTACTGGCTGGCTGAATCTATTACTTCTCTTCGGAAATCACCCAGTCCTCGTCCCATGCTGATTTGCTTCTATTTTTCAAGTGTGAGGCTCAGCTCCTCGATTTTATTCTCAAGAAGGCGGATATGCTGCTTTAATTTATCACAATTCTGGCAGTTTAGAGCCCCCTAAGGCGGATTATTCCCATGTTTACGGTATTTTTGCGCAGATTTGCTGACAATTCTTTTATCTTGTTCTTTGTCTTTCTCGTTATCCTTCTCTTTCTGATTATTGTCCTTTGCCCTGCTTTTGCTAAGGAAGCTGCTTCTTTGTTACTTTACCTATTTGGCACTTCTGATGTCGATGGCCTTAACGGAGTCAATGGAGTTCCCACTTTATATCTTACCCTCCGTCATCGGAATTTGCTTCAGAGTATCGATTTACTTTTCCTTTTATTTAATAACTCTGTTCGCATTGAAGAGCATTTTATTGAGATGCTTTTCTTTTTCGGAGATTTGCTTGAACTTTTTGGATGACTCTTCGGTTCTTCTGATGCGACTTTGCAGTTATGCATTTTACTTGGACAGAATGAGGTTTTTCTCGATTAGATTGTGCAGCTTTTGCTAAAGATTGGGTGCGCCCTGCTATTTGCTAAATAAAAAAAGAGCATACTGCTTGGTGGTAGCTTTCCGATACTGCTCTTCCTCCAAGAGTTGGCGCAGGCGCGTCGTTTCTGCTAAAATAGCATCGCGCTCACACTCGAGCTCGCTGATTCGTGTAAATTTAATGGACCATTTGATCTTTTAGTTTTCTTTTTTTTGCTCATCGAGATCTTTCCTTAAATTCTTAATCACCATCTTCAGTGACAAATTCTCACTGCCCTTGAATTTACCATCCTTCTGCATAAGTCCGGGCTGTTTGAGTTTCATGCCATCTTCTTCCATAGCTCTGTTGAGCCTGGCATTCTACTTCTCAAGGGTCATGAGCCTGGTCTTAAGCTTCATGTTCTAAGATGTGAGATGATTATTCTTTTCTGTGTTTAGTAGGAACTATACGCTTAAGCACAAGATTGTCATGTTGCCTCACTTATTTCTCGAGGTAGTTATTGACTTGCTGGGAGACAATAGGCCCCAGGTTCTTGGCAAGTATTTTTTTTCTAAGATTTGTCAACCTGGTTTACTTCTCGCGCTGCAGTTCTGGAAGAGGTGTGTTCTTTTTACTGAAACGAACCTGCGCTATGAAAACAAATACGCTATCATCGGAGAAGACTCCGGATTTGAGTGATTGAGCAGATTAGATTTCCTCGTCACTTTCCTTCAAGGGCTTGTTGGTGGGCTTTCGCTTGTAGCTGATTACCTGCTCTCTTTCCTACCGCATTAAGGCAGATGTACGATAATTCGCGCAATTTCTTCGTTTTCTTTCTGTTATTTTTTCACATTCATTGTTTAAATATCAAATTGTATAATCTCATCTGCAAACAAACTCAAATATGCAACTTCTTTATTTATTTGAAATAATAGTATAATCGCAGAACAATAAAGAATCATTGTCATTCCAGAGAATCGCAAAAGACTACATGAGTTCAAAATCACGTTTGTCCAAATAAAAGCCCCTCACATCCAATACCCATGAGAAGCAGAGTGCATAATTTAATAAAAAGCTGGCCTTACTTCTCGCAACAATCGTGGATATCAAAGCATACTCTTTCCCTTATCGGCAGCCATAAAAATGCCCGACAAAAATATCCCTGCTTTGTGCCAACTCCCTTATCTCATAATACGAGGACAAAATGCGTATAAAATTAGACCAATCGCTCATTTTTTACATATTAGGGACGATGGTCGATCAGGGATGGGTCAATCTGGCAAAATAATCCTAAAATTCCTCAATGGAAAACCTCATACTTTCGAATGCAGGGAGCAACAACTCACAAAACAATAGCAACCAAAAGTATAAGTAAAAGTAAAAATCAATATTCGACAAACTCTAAAACAATTCCATAAAAGCTGAAACTAAATATAGGCCATCAACACATTCAGCCTTAATTGCAGAGACATTCATACTCTTTGAAGAGATCGAAGAGCAGTACTATCGAGAACTACTCACCTATCAAAGAGTGAAGCAGCAGTATGATGAATAAGTTCAAATATCAAGGTACTCAAAACTGACCCCAAAAGAACTCGGCTTCATAATCTTCGAATTGTTAAACAAGAAAGGCAGAGGTTGTTTTTATCTGGGAGACCTGCTACGTTTTGTGAGTGAGGCAGACGGAGGAATACTTAGGAGCAAAGTCAAAGATGAATTGGCGAAAGATCGAGCAATAGGCAGTAATAGCGCATAATCGGAGTATCTCACAACTATCAGGAATAAGCTTTGCAATAATGCGCATTCTTTGAATTCCATAACTATGGGAAAACCCTTGAAGATACTGAAAAACGAGACTGAGTAATGCCCAATAGACATTGACAACATCGTCGAGCTGTTGTACCGAATTCAGGATAAATAAAAGTCAGTGACATTCCAAACAATTACCAAAATGCTGGATGTCCAACAAAACAGCCAAACCCGGCAAGAGTAATAGAATGCCAATAAAATTAACTTGATGGCGCAACAATAAAATAGGAAGATCGTATTTTTTGGCGGAACTGGCCCAAATCAAAGATGCAGCACATCGCATTTTGGCCAATAGCAAATGCTAATCGATCCATCCGCTGCCAATTAGAGAATCCATTCAGCCTCTGTCGCCATCATTTAACTCTCTTCACCATAATTAGCACCATGTTTTGTCATTTGAACCATTGTTTCATGAGTCAATATACTCTCACATTCCTAACTCCTATCGCCTGGAATAACTGCAACATCATTCCAATCTGAATCCACGATCGCCCCCTCATAGACATCATGCCTATGGCTCTGGTTATGGCTCTGGTTATGGCTCTGGTTATGGCTCTGCAGCAATGTCATCTTCCTCGAAACAACTGCAAACAGCATCGAAAAATGAAAGAACCTACCAAACTACACAATAGCCTGAAACCTATCGGAATAAGCCAACTTATTCAGAAAATACTCCAGACACAGACCGCAGAGGCAGAGGACAGGAGCGTGCAACAACTACAAAGGGTACACATAACTTCGAAGGCAATGCCATATAATCTTCGAGCGCAGAGAATGATAATGACCGAACATTATTCTTCTTCAACTCCGATAAGCTTCGCTATGGGTAATTACACAAAAAATAACAGGCCAGATCATTTGGGCGGATACTGAACAAAGCTGAAATAAGACTGAAAGTGATGGGCGAGCTCGACCGCATAAACAAATAAAAAATAAGGGCAAGGCAACAGCTCTATGCGATACTGGATTCGACCTGACAAATTTATACTTTATGTGTTTCGTATTCTAATGGGTGGGTTATTTATAATACGAATCGATTTATATTATCAGTATTATTCTTCAATCGGCTTAGCTTTGTGAGTTTCTACGGGTTTGGGGGGTTCATCTTTTCTCTCGTTATACCTCCTGCCGAAGTTGCCATCACTCTCGCTGTTGTGCTATCTCTGTCTCTTGTCTCTCCATTCCCCGCGATCTCTGTGCTCCCTGAACTTCCTGTCGCCTCCCCTTTTTTCAAATTTGTTTTCCCTCAGGTTCGGCCTATCAGTATCATCCTTGTTCCTAAAATCATCCCTCCTTTGCCTGCCATGGGAACCCCGCCCTTTTTCCCTGTCCTTTTGGTAGCCTGGGTCCATGTCGACCCTGATGATCCTTTCATTGAGTTTGGACTTACTGATGAGCTGAACAGCTAGTGCTGCTTCCTCGTGTTTGTCATAGATAACAAAGCAGAAGCCGCATGGATTACCATCGTCATCAATTCCCATAATTATTTTAGCAATCTTGCCAGCCCTGTTGAAGAGCTCATAAATTGAATCCTGGGTGGTGTAGAAGGAGAGATTCCCCACATAAACGGTGGCTGATAACTTGAGCGCCTCATTGTATTATTATTGGGTGTTGAAGCTCCTGCTGTCGTAATACTTCGATTATGGCTTCAAAATATCGTATAATTCGGCCATCCCCAAAACAAATTAATATAACATATCGCATTTAACCCACACTTACTCTGATTAATTATCAAATATAGCGAATGAATGGCGCATAGTAAACATGCATTTACAAAAATTATTGATCATTACTTTGACCCCGTCATTATTTCCGAAAGGCATTTTAAATTTATTCCTCGGTTGGTTGGAATTTCTTTTTGGGGCAATTAATCAGTTCGGTTTTTCTATTTCTTTACAGGCTCCGAATTCGCTATTGCTTTTACAGTGCCATCTTCATAATCTGCTGCTTCTGCGACGCGATAAGTGCTAAGGCTTACTTTTCATGCTGTATCTTTAAAGCTTCCATCTTCTCCTTGCTCATTTTTGGAGCATTCTCGCGTTTCATTGCACTCTTCTCTACCGAAACTGAATATAGCTTCTTAGGGATTGCGTGCACAACTGCATTTTTCATTTAGGCTTCAATGTCACTCCGAATTGATTTCCAGTAGCTCATTCGCACCTGCGATTTTGAGTACTTCTTGATGCTTGGAGAGCGGCTTTGCTGTGATGACTGCTCCCTATTCTGCAGCCTGATGTTTTTCTAAAGGCTCTTCATCATGTTCCTTCGGGCTTAGATTTGTTGTTTCTCAAGAACTTTCTTCATTCTTTTGTCTCTTTTCTCTTCCTCGAACTTTATGAGCGAACCGCAGATCAAATGGTCAATGTTGACACTTTTGTGCGATAAATATGAGCTGCACTCGAATTAGGAGCTCTTCATTGGCTTTAAATCTGCTAATGTCGCATTGGCCTGGAATACTTATTTGTGAGAGGTGACTACTTCCTTTCGTTTGGACTTGTGCTTCGATATCTTCTTGCCCTTGTTCGTGTTTTTGATGCGAGTGAGGATTTCCTTTTTGATTTAATTGTAGCTCTCGCTGTGGGGTTGTTTGGGTTGGGTGCTGGCGTGGGTGCCTGGTAACTACTTTTTACAGACATGCTCATTGGAACACAACGCGCAGTACTAATCGCAACAACAGCATTGACACTCCTGAGTGAACGAGTTAACTTGCTTGAGATCGGAGGAGGGGTTTCTCCATCTTAGTGAAGATCTTCTGTTCTGGGATTATTCGAAGATGGGGTCATTGATGAACTCGAGATTCTCTATGAAGCCATCCATTTTCTGCTACTGTTCTTTCTTTTTCATGCTCTTCCCGTTTGTGATCAGCATTTTGTTGTACTCTGCAGCGCTGTGGAACAAATTGATGGGCAACTTATTCTCATAGAATGCGAATGAGTTATCGCATGTCGCTGAAACCTCGAGCTTTTTGGAGCGTGTATGGCCTACTTTTGTTGAGGCCGCATTTTTGTGGATTGAGGATGGTTTGCTGGCCTGGTGTTGGGTACAATACGAAGCAGAGTTAGGCTTTCTGTGCTGCATCTCACCGAACATCGCTCTATATAATAAATAAAATTTAACAATAGTTGGTCTTATTGTCACCGATTATACGATGCTCATACGATGTTCATACGACGATGTTCATGTATATAGATCAGACATGCATACATATCAGACATACATGCATACCTATCAGGTATACATCCCTATTTCCACATTCATATATGTCCACACATGCATTTATACACACATTTTATACACATACATCATAAACACACCAATATAAATACAATATATCTGAATATATGAATATAAAATGGAATATAAAATAGAATAATACTCATATGTGTTTAATATTAATCCACATGAATTTTGTTATATGATGAGTATTCAATAGCATAATAATGAGCAAATGATGATAACAAGATGATAGATATCAATCAAAGGTCAGCAGCTGCTCGTTATTTCCATTGCTTCATATGTCCCCTTCTCGCATAATCACCTATCGACGCCCTGAATAAGGTAATTGATTATGTCCATTGCTGTAGATCATCGAATTTTGGTTCATTTCCAAATCAAGTGGGATCTAAAGAGTTCAAATATGACTTACCGGCATGATTCCAAACAAGGAGAACTCTTAGTCTTTTTGTGGTTCTTTTTACTCCTAGTCAAATACTTGGATGACCCATTTGCTTCACAGTGCTCAATGGCTGATTCCTCCACGAGCTGCCCCAATAGCTCCAGAGGTTCGCTCCTGAACATGATTAGCTCCTGATCGATTTATCCAGTCTATTGCTTTGATTCTTCCTTTGACTTCGGGCCACAATTTGACCCAATAATAATATCGGGATCAAACAAACAACGCACAATATCTTACAATTTATTAATTAAACATACATACGATTATATGTGCAATTATATGTGCTCATATTGGTGATAATTATTGTTATGCATCTGCAGATATTTATGGGCTTATATTCAAATTATCACAGAGCTTATTTCTGATTGCTTATTTATTAAAGGCTGATCATGCCGAATCAATGCATTTGTCTGAAGACTGAATATCATTAAAAAGTAGGCAATTGAATCCAGAGCTGCACGTGAGTCGGTGTCTGCCCTTAAAGCATAATAAACAAATATATGATGAGTATAGAACATCACTTGAGGGAGGAATGTGCCGAGCCTTTGGTTGCACCAACACCAGCCTTACCGTGCCTTGTTGGCTTGTAGGAAAGCGAGAACTCACCCAAATATCGACCAATCATGTCGAATTTGATTTCCACATTGTTGTATGATTTTCCATTATAAACTCCCACGAATCCTCCTACCATCTCGGGCATGATGATGGTGTCCCGAAGTCTAGTCTTGACAGGGGCTGGCTTTTCTCCGGGAAGAGTGTTCTTCTTGGCCTTCTTGCACTTGAGGTAGAGTCTGTTATATCTGTGTTTGATTTCTGGGTATGATGGGATGTACTTTTGGCGAATCTGCGGCGTTGGCGCGCTCTGAACAATTCAACGAGCTGCTCTTGGTTGAGCTCGTAAAGCTGATCTGGAGTGTAGCCCCTGAAACTGTATTTTTGGAGACCCTTCTCTTTTTTCTGGACTGTGGCCATATATGGATATTAATAATCTAATATTTATTATTTCTATTTCAATTAATCCTATACCCACGCTTTATACGCCTAATAATAAATATTAATAATGCACTCTATTCTTATACAGGAATAATTGTGTTAATATCCATCAACTGTTCGCCAGGCAACTGTAAGTTATATTCATTGATAGGTTGGCCCAATCTATAAAGGTCAGTTGCTAACCAATTCATAGTTAATAGATAGTTAATAGATAGTTAATAGATAGTTAATAGATAGTTAATAGATAGTTAATAGATAGTTAATAGATAGTTAATAGATAGTTAATAGATAGTTAATCGATAGTTCATAGATAGTTCATAGTTAATCAGTTTAAATAAGGATGCATAATTTATAGTCTGCTTGACACATTGCTGAACAGACTGAATCCAATCATAAACCAACAGAGATATCATTTGTCTCCGCCCTCATAGATAACATAGGTAACTTGCTTGGTCTTCTTTAGTTTATCGATTTTATCGAGAATGAAATCGTCTTCAGGCACTTCTTCCTTTGTGACCTTGACATACTTTTGCTTACTGGCCTCCAACAACCCGCTTCTTTCCATTTGGCCTGCATTGCTTTGGAGTATGGATTTGAGCTCGTTCTTCCATCCCTTCCATTCGATTGCCTTTGACTATGAGATCTTACTATTTTAGGCTTGGTTTATTTGCTTGAGATTGGACACTTAGCTTTTGATGTTGGCCATGATCTTCGAACTGTTGACAGAGATATCCTTGGGATCTTTCTTGATTTGTTTAGTTTTGGCGAACTACCCCCAATGCTTCTCCTGCTCTGAAATACACTTAATATGGTCCTTGAATGATCCATTCGCGAAGACTGCACTGCAATCGATGCAGATCAATGAGCCTGGGTGACATGATCGAATGTGGTTTTAGCATTGCTTTTTCTTTAGGGTTGTATCGCAGTATTGGCAGAGGAATGTGACCATGGTTGTAGATGTTTGGAAGTTTATAATAAGTAATGTAGAATTGTTGATAAATATATACATATACATACATGTATAGGCATATATATATACATAAATACACACATATACATCAATATACACATATACACATATATCTATATACACAAATATCTATATACACAAAATTCATAAAAAATGGGTTCTCTATTGCTCCATCTAATACGGGAAAATACTAATAATGATATAAGCAACATTTGCAGCGACGAAATAGAATGAAAGCATAGCAATATTAATTCGTATGAATTCTAAATAAACAATGGATTGTAAATACTGTTTATTCATAGAACAATAATAGAATATCGAGCGGATTATATCAGGGCTCAGAAATATAAGACTTTATTCATAACTCGGCAATAACCAACATGAAACAGAACAACTCTGAGAAGAATCAGAACTAAAGAAACATCAAGGACAAAAAGGGAAACAAAAAAGTAACCTCGAATGCTAACATCGAGAAATAGTTCACAATACTCTCATCTAAAATACCGAAGGCACTGACCTCTGATGTCATCGAGGAGCTCGGGCTGGCCAAAAATCTCCACAAAAAGAATAAAACTGAAATAAGTTTGTAGGAGAACATCTAATTAGCATATATATTGTATTCAATTTTGGATTACCCTGAGCTTAAGGGAGCCTAAGTCCACTACAATGCCAACCGACTCGGGGAGTATGATCTCAAGAAACCCGGGCCTGTGGATCGTGATAAAAACAATTAGGACAATCAGAAATAGAAAGATGAATAATTTTAGAATCCCCTTGCCCAAAGCGTGAAACTGACAGCAGGCAAAAAGTATTGTAAATGCTGTGGCTTCCTGATGCAAAATAACACCATCCCTATGTGCACATCTCTGAATGACTTCCCCACAGTCGGCATTTCCACCTTTTTATTCTTCTAATCTATAAAGAATATGATATACTTGTTACTGATGTGCATGGCAATATGCGTTTACGGCCTCATCACGAACATCTACGTTTCTAAACTATACGAGCGCAGTTTTGATATCTCTAACTTCGACACTGATGACTTGTCCATTGTTTTTAAGTCAATATCGGTGAGCTCAAAAAAATTGCAGCTGGACAACACAGAGGCTCGGGCGCTATATATGATATAAATGTGGATAGGAGTGGGCTTAGTGGTCGCGTGGAGTTTCTTGTTGTATGTCATTAAGTATTATGAGTCCAAAAAGGCGCAAACGATCGACAGTGAGACCATAAGTGCAGCGGATTTCAGCATCATCATCGAGAACTACCCAAGGAAAATGAGCAAAGAAGAGCTTCAGGAACAGTTAACCAAGTATGCTCAGTAGCTCGCCCTCTGGGCCGACATCAGAGGCAACGAGAAAGATAATGGAGAGCACCATCAGGCCTCCATCGCCTAACTTTTCGCCATTTATAAAATCAATATACATAGCTCCATACCAATCGACAAAACCGAAGAAGGCGCCCTCAAAGAGATAGTTTCCCTTTATGAAAGTTAACTTTAGTAGGTCAGCAAATGGATCACCAATTATTCTGCATACGGCTGTTTCCTCGCCAACAAGCATAACCGATACAAAAAGTATCTGAAAATTCGCAAAATTAAGGGGAAGATGAAGAGAAAGGGCAGATAGATAATGCGCGCAGAGACTCTAAAATCCCTAACTAATGCCAATAACCTTCTACAGAGAGATACTTTCTAAAATCGATAGTCTATATTTAACAATATGCCCAAACTCGAACAGATCAATCAAAACAATCAAGAGCAAGTTCAAGCTCAACAAGATCAGGAAGGACCAAAAACAACCTTTGCGGTCATCACATTCAAGTACAGCAACTCGAAGAACATATTCATCGAATATAATCGAACGGGTATGCTTGAGAGTATCCGCAATTATCTCAGATGCTGTGGAAGTACCAAGAAATTTAAGCTTGAAAGAGAAGAGTAGAACGGCAGCAAAAATGAAAATGATTCACAGATGGTGTCCCAAATTAGCGAAGTGGATAAAAAGACAGCGATTAAGCAATAGTAGAAAGAATATGAGCCTTTAAAAATATACAAGGCTCCCGAGCCGGAAGACATTCTATGGAAGAATTTGTAGAAGAAATAATGCGAGAAAACTATTCGAAGGATGGGCACTTACTTGGCCACCTTTCTTCTCCTCTGTCTCTCATTCGGATGCGTGTATTTCCTCAGGGGTTAGCAGATGAAAACCTCAAACAACTTTTCGCTGAGCATTATGATTTCAGTGACAATCGCAGTGATCAACGCCAGCATCAGCTTCATCATCGACTTCTTGACAAACTTCGAAGGCAATTACACCGAGACTGGCCATCAGACTTCGTTAGCTGTGAAGAGTGTGATGGCCCAATTAATAAACTCAATCCTGGTCCCAATTATCGCAAACTATCTAATCGAGAGCACCAACATATATGGGACCAATGGTCTCTCCACTGACATTATCTACTTGGCAGTGACGAATGCTTTCCTGGTACCAATAATGCGCATTACCATCGACCCAAACTACCTGCTATATTGCGCGAAGTCTTTCTACTACAGGTCCGACAGCAATAGGTTACTCCTAAACCAGATCGAATTGAACAATAGTCAGGAACTTCCTCGATTCGAAATTGGCTACGAATACATATACTTCATCAACTTGTACTTGTTTACAGCATTCTTTATCTCTCTGCAGCCCGTGATTGTGTTCATTGCAGCCATTGGGATGGTGTTCGCTTATTGGGTGCTTAAGTTCTGTCTGTTCTATCGGATCAAGAGGCCAGTGCCTGGGACAGATATGATCTCATAGTTTATGGGGCAGTTCATAGCTCTCGGGCCCGTGTTCTACATGTTGGGAGCCTTGATGTGGTCCCACTTCCTCGCCGAGTTCCAATAAAGCTAGCAGTAGACTATATTCTATGTCCCCAACATCATCGGGGGAGGATTGTCTGTTCTCTTCTTTATATTCCCCTTCGGCCTCATCTTCCCGAAATTCCTTGAGAAAAATCAGGAAGTTGTTCACGAGTATGAGCAATCCCGAATCCTTTTGAGTTCAGAGTATGATCGCATGAATCCTGCCACTTCCAGAGCAGCGATCTAAGAATACGAAGCCTACATCGACAAATACATAGCCAATCTTTCCAGACAGCCCTCCAATCTGAGCCCCCGAAATACTTCAGTCCTCACTACTTAGAAACTTACTACTTCTAAACTCACTACTTCGAAACTCAGGAACAGGAAATAGAATAACAAAATAAGCTCTAATCAGCAAGAAATTACCCTCACATCTTTGAATAAGAGAAAAGCACCCACAAAATTACTGTCTGAGGTGGATACAAAATTCCTCAAGCGACTCCATGATAAACTGCAGGACAATAAGAAAGTGGGGAGTTATGGGAAGTTTCTGAGTGCCGAGGATGAAAATGACCTTCTGGACAATGGAAGAGACGATATCAGCTAGATCTCAGAGGTCAAAGAATAAAACTAAGAGGAGTCTGAACAATCCTCATAAGGCGAATAGAAGGATGTCGCCCAATAACAGGAGTCTATGCATAAGTACGAACAGATCGAATTCAAATCCTGCAGCAGTTAAAATTAGTAGCCTCCTAAACCAATTACAATATTTAATGTTTTTGCCCCTTAAGTGAAGAATGTCCTACCGAAGGTAAGCAGCCAATAAAACGACCCCAATCAAAAACCTTTCAGCTCAATGAATTCTTCCAAAACGAGGACACTAGATTACCCGATAAAGAAGCATATCTACGCCGCTTTCCTGACGAGCCTCGACCAGAAAGAAACAGGCAAACTCGATCAGGAGAACAAATTTTGCACTAATTTCAAGATGCCTCATGACGAAATTGACCGAAGCTCCCAGAAATTTATAAGCGATGATCTGTCGCATGGTGAAGCAAAAAAGAAAAAGATCAACCATATGTAATACTTTGGAATCAACAGCATCCTCAAGCTTGTCTCGTCTTCTTCCACTTAGAATGAACCTAAAAGGAAGAATCCCTACGATTCCGCATTTTGATATCAATACCTTCTCATCTTTTCAGCCCGTATCTGCATTTCTAACCTATCTGCTAATCCCATACAATTTACCCTCACTTAAGTATGCCATAAATCGAAGACAATATAGCAGCATATAAATCATATATACTCCACTTTGACTTACTTCAACAAACCTGGTCATCTCTTTCTGAGTAGTAATCATTGTGATCTGCCTATTTCTCCCTCAGATAAGTATTCTCCATTTTGAGCTGCTCATTTTACCTTTTCAGTTTCGCATTGTTTTTCTAGAGATTCTCCTCCTCTTTCTTGGCAGTCATGAATTTGTTATATAATTTCACAATGGCTGTCTTCAAGAGCCTATTTTACTATGTCATGCTCTTGTTATTGTGGTTTGGCAGCCAACTCGGCTTCTCAACTCTTAAAGTGGTGGTAGGCTGATGCTATTATTCTATAATTGATGTCACCATCTCAATATCATTATCGAGCTCTTCTAAAAGCTCCTCAATTTTGTGGATTGCTTATTGGGGAAACTTACGTTTTAGCAGTTGTGCATTGTTTTGCAGGGCCAAAGTTTATTGCCTGTAGGAGTTCATGAGTGGAGCATTTGAGAATGGGTTACGCAACTGCCCATTAAGTGTGTCTATTTTTGTTGAGGATGTCATTTGTCTTTAATTATTATCAGTGTTGAGGCCAATTTGATTTAAACTCTATTATAACTCTATTCAAACTCTATTATAGCCTGATTTCAAATTATTCAAATCATAATTGTGATACTGGTGTGTAGGAAACCGAGTTATCAATAATAATAATAACATTTGTATAATTATCGATCATTTGCTGTTCTTTGTGGGCTTTACGACGGTTGGCTGTTTATCAGCTTTGGAAGCGGCCGGCTTTTCGACTTTCTTTTCCACTTTCTTTTCTACTTTTTTCTCGACTTTGCTGTCAGTCTTTTCGACTTTCTTCTCGACTTTCTTCTCAACCTTTTTCACAGCGGCGGTTGTTGCTGGCTTTTCAGCGGCTTGGGAAGCTTTTCTGGCGACCTTGGCAGTGTGGGCAGCAGCTTTCTTTTTGGCGACCCATTTGTCGTACACCTTTTTATATTCTTCGGTAGCAGCGAGGGACTTTTTCCATCTTTTGATTTTGGAGTCCTTTTGGATTCTCTTTCTGCGGAGCCGTTCATCGGTGACGAGCCTTTGGATTTTGGGAGCCTTCTGTCGGAGGGCGGCGTCGGGGGACTTTTTGCTTTTGAAGGTCCTTCTGATGACATTCTTTTTAATGAGGGCGGTGGTGTTGATGCCGTCTCCCTTGGCGATGTTGTAGAGCTTGCGGATCTTGGAAGCTCTCTTGGGGCCGAGCCTGCGCGACTTGACGTCGTCGGTGAGCCCCGGGATTTCCTTTTCGCCCTTCTTGGTGATGATGCAGGAGAGCATTTTGATATCGGGGCCGACGATGCAGCCTCGGACGGACTTGCGCTTGCGCTCTCCCTTGCGGGTGGCTCGGTAGCCGGTGGCGCCGGGGGAGAGTAGTAGCCTGACTCTGGTGTTGGAGAAGATGCCCTGCTTCATGGCGAAGCCGTCGCCGTCGAAGCCGCCTGTGATCTTGAAGACGTAGCCCTTGAACTCCTCGCCGAGGGTATCGGCCTCAACTTCCTGTCCGATTCTCTTCTCTAAGAAATGCCTCCACGAGTTCGTGTTGTCGATGACGATCGTCTTGGTTGTGCCTTGGTCCGGGCAATGTAAACTGAATTTCATAGTTAGTCCACAAATAATGGTTTATAATATTCGATTAAATTTGCATCCATTTATTAATATTATTAAAGGATTCTGATATAACTCTTGAGTCTCAGCAATACGATAAACAATGCAATGACTCCTCCCTGGATATAAGTCTGTGAATAAGGCGGCTGAATTGAATTTGAGAATTTGACTACCCCATTAAATTAGATCACTTGGCGAATAAATAGTGATGCTTTATGATTTTGAGATACTTGGAATGTCGATATGTAGTATGTTATAGAATATCTCTTCTGAATATGTATAGCCGGCATATTTTGGTACTAATAATTAGGTTTTTGTTTATGCAAATCAGAAATTGATGGCCACTGATTGCTGGCCCATCCCAGGGAGACAATATTTTAGTTCTTTTCTTTGCATTATAAAATCCATTCCAAGTATGTTCACACAGTCAAAACGATGAGATGACATGCTTACTAGAGTTCATAGCCATTAATGAAAATAAGCATGTTGCCGAAGATTTCAATGTTAGGACCTACCAAAGCCCTTAATGCTTAATTTATTAAGTATGTTTTTGGGGCTCCTGTATCAACAAGATAATGAATCCAAATCGGCTTATGATTCCTATATCTCGTTGGTATGGAGAAAAATGTACGATATGATGCGCCATAAATTATCCCCGATCTGATCTCTTCAATTTATTTGTCTTTTTCTTCAAGTGGAGCAAGGTACTTCCGTTTAAGCTCATCAGAAATATCAGTCTTCAGGGTTTCTGCTGAAATGTCTGTTATCAAAGTATCGAAAGCAGATGGAGTGTATTTATCAAGGCTATGCATTTCCTTTTGACCTATTTATAGGCAGATGTATATTTAAATCAATAAATTCTGGAATATTTTAAATTTTCATCATGAGAAACTGCAAAGAACACCACCAGAGTTTATTTAAGGTCGACCCGTGGCCATGCAAATCGCCTGGACAATTCTAACAATTTAATATTAAAATTAAAGCGAGCTGTTAATGACCAATGACCCTGGTATTTTGAAGGAGTAGGCTATATTATTTTAGATGGCTACGGGGCTTTCAGCACCCTTTGCTTTTGATGATAATTAACGATATTTAGAGTTAATGAGATGATTACTGTCAAGACAATATGGATAATTTCCTGCTTCTGAGATCAGAGAGGTCTTGAATGAGTGAACATCATGATATAATATGAGGATTGTTCTGCAACCCTGAGCAGTAGTAGTATCACAAAGATCACAAGGATCAGGCAACTGATATTCAATTGCAAAGTTTGATTAGAGAGTTAGTTCCACTATCAGCATTTCGCAAGGGGTAGATTTGAATGTACACAGACTGAATATAACCCTCCTTGAATGATCAAGATATCAAGAACCATCTTGGAAGAGCTAGTTAGCCATTTAGGCTGATAATTGTTGATGGAGCATGGAACGAATAGATAAGTAACGAGGTAGGATACATTGAATTTAATGTTCGTTAGACGAATTAATGAGAAGATCTGATGGACAATTAATGCTCAAGATTAATGAGGGAGCCTCATGATTGAGTTTTTGGAGATTAACGTTGGAAGCGTCGTTTCATTATTCTGACAGCCTCCTTAATTATTATAACCGATTGACACCTCTGACATCTATGAAAGAATTGCATTAGATCCGTGCCTCATGTTGCTTGTCTGTTAAAATTGACTTCAATCTCCAAATCAGAGATCCCCCTCAACTTTCAAGATTGCGCATTTTGATCTCATACCTGTTGTCGCCATTTTGGAATTCGATGTCTGACTCTTATTGGATACATTATATCTATACTAATGGGCCTTTAGGGATGTAAGTATGTAAGCATATAAATATGTAAGTATGTAAACATATAAGTATGCAAGTATGTAAGTATATAAGTATGTAAGGATATAGATTGGAAACAGGAATGATCAGTAGCTTCTGAGATTGACCTGCCAACTAATGGATGGCAGGCTCACTTTGCCCTTGATCATATGCCTGAACTGGTTCATGTTCCTGCTCTTTATTATTTTCTATGTGTAGCTCGGGTAGTTGTGCCGATAGTCAACTGCACTTTCGACTTCATCGGGCGCCACAACCTTTTTCTTCAAGGACTGCGATCTCAATAAGACAGGGTCTTCATGCCGATCTCTTTTGGGGATATTCGACCACTTTTTTTATCGTTCCTTCAATTTCCTTTACGTCTCATTTCTTTGTTGATTGCACCTGAGGGTTGTTTCGAAATTCAATTGCCCGGCAGATGGATGGACTCCCTCTCGATGTAGGGCCAGATGAGAAAACTACGATATATTGATGGCAGTGCTCAGATCAGCAGAAGTATGTTTACACTTTAGGTATAACGGATGAGTACCTTGCGAGATTAAATAGTTTTGTAGTATGTACTAGGAGGCGATGCGGTTTTGGTCAGCGATTTGGAGTCGGTGTTGGTACGTAGGCCAAATGCCCATTGGATATAGCTAGGACCCGTGTGAGGAATTGTTAAGAAATGCTTATAGGTGTTCACGTTGGCTAGTTACGAAGTTTGCGACCTCAACGTTTTTTATTTCTTTGGGTTGAGTCTGATTGATTTGTCAGTTTTAGCAACTTTGTTCTCCATAATAAAATTATGAGCCCTAAGTACAGCAAAATCATATTCACAGACCCTTAACAATATTTATAATGCTTCACATTGCTAATCGATGACGCTTACAGATTCTCTAAGATCGAGCTAGATACAGCTAGATACTGAATTCTGATGGACTAATGTTGAATATATATTGTTAATTTACGCATTGTCCTTCTATAAATTGACAAAAATGCAATGAACATTTCATAGCTGCTAAAGTAGATACTGTATTGTATCTTCCAACAACGAAAATAATTAGAATTACACAGTTTCTCAGACCCTGCATACATTCATCTCCTACACACATCATTACTCTGCATCGATCATTCTTTATGATGGCGCCTTGATTGCGTTCCTGTTGACAAGTTTCCAAAACAATGGAAGAATTTAATTTATTGTATGTATGTCTCTGCGTATAAGCATGTATAATAATTTCGGAATTATAAAGCAAATGGATAAAGTGGTTGAAAAGCAGATGTCCTCTACGAACAGGAAAGGTACCCGCTGACCATAACTTAGCAGAAAAAATATTTAATGTGCGCAAAATTCATAACAAGCCATTCGAGCAGAATTAAAAATGTTCATATTGTTCATATCATCAGACCAAAAGCCAACATTCTCGCCATTTCACGTTAAGGAAAATTTCCATGAGCCTGCTTCCCGTAACTTCTATTTAATGATAGAAAAAGTAGGCAAAAAGGCAATCGAATATAACTTCCAAGTTGCGATAATTTCGTCGACCCCCTACAAGGAGCTCAACAAGAAGTTTTACGAGCTGAAGGAAGAACAGCAGAAGGAAAAATAAAAGAGAATTAAAGTATGCACTAGGATGATAATAATGTAGTCATTCAAAGATAAAGAGGAAGAGCTGCTCAAGTTTTAGAATGAGAGGGAGAGGTTAGCCTCGGAAAGGTAAAAATTAATGAAAAAGAGGGACGAGCTCAGGAGCAAGATCGAGTAAATCAGAAGCAGGAACGAAGAACTCCGAGAGGAGCAAATGCAACGCAGTAATCTCCAACATTACCTAGATTAATAGTACAGGATTCTCAGCATGGAGTACCTGAGGAACATGCTCATGAGCATGAGATACCAAAACGGGGTTGAAATCGATATTGATAACATGGGTTACGAGTAATTGCTTCAGCTCGAGGAAAAAATGGGAATTGTCTCGAAGGGACTCACCGAGGAGCAGTATGCAAAGCTCCCCAAAAAAATAGCAGGCCCATCCGAAGAACTCTGTTCAATCTGCTACGAGTAAGTCAAGGAGGGAGAGTAGATCATGACACTCCCCTGCAAGCATATCTTCCACACAGATTGCATCAGGGAGTGGCTCATAAAGTAAAAGGTCTGCCCAATGTGCAAACAAGAAATCACATTCGACAAATTATGATTATGCGGGATTTGCAATTCATAAAGATGCATAGCTTAGTTTATTATTAATGATATATGCTATATGTTACTCATTTGTATGTGATAAAGGAGAAAGAAAGCTATCACTATGAGGTTGGGGTTGGGGTTGGGGTTGGGGTTGGGGTTGGGGTTGGGGTTGGGGTTGGGGTTGGGA
>NW_028281182.1:32500-67556 GCF_059751285.1 Brachycentrus maculatus | reverse complement strand
TAATCGTGATTCAAATGATATAAAATTCTCAAATAATATAAAGTTCAACATGATTCTTTTTCATTTAAAACTTATCAAATAGCGCATTGGGGACTGCACATATCGAGGCAGTTTTTTTTTATTTTCATTAATTATTCGGCAATCACTGCGTTAGAATGTATCGAAACACGTGTCACCTGAGATTTTAAGAAGCAGTAATATTTACCTAATATAACTTTAAAAATGAAAGCTAGTTGATCATATCAGTCCTGAATTTTTAATGTATATTTACTATATATTTTGACCGCAAAGGGAGTCAAATTCGGAACCCCTTAAATCATCAAACTCATTAACAACTAATAATTATCTTATTACCTTATCTGCACCCCAATGGTGCATAGGGCTCTGCATCATTTAAACGCAGTGTTATCTTAATCGTTAACACACGAAGGAAAGGTGATCAGCCCTCCGCTTCAGGTAGCAGTCCAGGGTAATACTGAATAAATATAACAGTGAAAAAATCACTTTAATTTATTAGACCCCCCTCTGGGAATCGAACCCAGGACCTCCAGAACGGTAGCCAAGCGTGCTGACTATTATTACACTACGAAGGCGGACATTACTCTACTCATACATTAAGATGTACGCAAGATCCTGGAATATATCATTTTTGTATATGACTTTGAATTTAATCATAATTATTTTTAATATTGTGGTTGTCAAGCATGGGTAGAATGGTGAATGTTGCACGCGTGTAAAGTGATCACATAACCAGCCTATGACCAGTTATGAATTTATATAATGATGTGGCGTTTAATTTGTAGAACTCCATTTTAATTCAAATATTAAATGTAAAAATCAGACAGATTTTTTGGGTCTACTAGGTTGCATTTCATTGTTAAAAACACATAAAAAAATAATTTTGTAACAATTGTTTCGCCTAGTTATGGCATTTTCAAACGAATATTTGAAAATGCCATAACTAGGCGAAACAATTGTCACAAAATTTAAGGTTTTATGTGTTTTTTAACAATACAATATAACTTAGTTGACTCAAAAAATTAGTGATTGATTTTGACATTTAATATATATACAGGTTATGAACCCTGGTAATTCCCAGACTTTCATATTCTTCTATGACAGGTCATAAGCCCTTTAAATACCCAGATTTTATATTCCTCTTATATATCGCTTACTCTTTTTAAGAACGTCATAAATCAAAAAACTTCATTTTTTCAGGAGAACGTTTTTAAAGTTTAAAATATAATACAATGCATTAAAAATTAATATCAAGCCACTTACTGAACTTTTACTGTGCAACAGATCTTTTTAAGTAAAACCTGAAGGTTTTTTCTCCATTCGAAAAATATTTAGTATATTTAAAAAGCGCTTAAACAATACCTTTTCTTCAAAATGCAAAAACAACATTTTCTGCCCTGTAGCGGGTAAATATTAAGTTAAACATATGCCGCTTTTGCTGGGATATAGTACATATTCTGGGCATTCTGAAAACATGCACAACTGAAAATTTACGATTTTTGATTTATGACGTTCTTGAAAGGAGTGAGCGATATGTCAAGATATCAAAAACGTTGAAATAACTGCTTAATGGAGAAACCCAGTATGTGGACACATTAAAAATATTAGGGGATACTCAAAACTACATTATCACGCCTATTTTCATGATTTGAAATTCTATAATATAAGAGTTTCTGCTTAATAAAAAGCTTCTTTACATCTCACCAATAGATGTCTCTAGTGAAGTTCTAGTGATTCAAGAACAAGGTTTCTAAATTGGTTCATATATAAAGAACTTCCAAGAATTTGAGTAGTGTGGTTGTCAATAATGGGTAGAATTGGTGAATGTTACACGTGTGTAAAGTGATCACTTAAACCAGCTGATGACGGTCGTCAGCCCCGTAAATGCCCAGACTTCCATATTCTTGTCTTGAGTGTCAAAAAATAATATTTGAAATTCTATTCCCGAAACAATAGTCCTGAAGGAAGAAAAATAAAGGAAGAAAGTAATTAAGATTGAAGATGCGTGTGTGACTGGATATACAATGGAGATAAGAGCGGGATACTTAGTTAAAGTAAACTAGTTAACAGGTAGAAGAAGTAATTAACATTAGGAAAAAGTTATTCAGACCGCAGGAGCTTATTCCCAAACTCTCGGAAAGTTTTCTACGAAGATTGAACGAGGAGTACTATTTGGGGATAACAATTTCTTCAATGAAAAAATAAAACCGAATTGCCACAGCAGATCTTTGTTTACCTTTAGTCTAAAGAACTAAATACTAAATTTGTAATGAAGGATTGAGACAATTAAAAGTTTTATCAATTGGAATTATCATATTTATATATATATTTATAATATATATATATATATATATATATATATATATATATATATATATATATATATATATATATATATATATATATATATATATGTATTTAGTTATATATATATAAACTTACCACCACCCCGTTTGCTACAAGGATAGGTAGAGTGAAAAGAAATCCACAACCCTGTCTTTTGCAAACAATCTTCGCCTATTCCACATTCATACATCTCCTCATACGTAGCCGCCGATTATTCCGTCATTCTGACATGATCACATTCAACCGTTTAAAATACCTTATCATGCCAAGTTTTTTTCGGTATCTCTCTGGTCGTATTTCCAACTGTATTTGACTCATACACCTCGTTTACTATTATTTTTTCACTCATTCTTTCCACGCGTTTAAACCTCCCAAACAATCTTAGCCTTGAATTCATTCCTTATTTCACATAGTTTTTATGCGCATTCAAATATATATACTTGTTTATGTCAACTATATTTTTGCATTTGTAAATCATTTTTCTATTGAAGTGGACAAATCTAATTATGTACCCGACACCCTCGAATGAAACACTGGTTTTTAACACGCAATTTGAATAAAATTTAATTTTCAATTCAACATAGCATGTTTGATGAAAGTGATATGAGGGTATAATATTAAAACACAGCAACGTCAACAGAGATAACGCAAATTTAATGATGAAGGAAAATGGAATCCTGATCATTTACAGGATTTATGGCCTGTCATCTGCTGGCTTGAGTTATCACTCTGTAACTATTCTGTATTCTGGTATTGTTGATACATACTGCATACCACATGACTTTTTGAAACTTGTATAGATATTCAATATCCAAGCACACATTTTGAATTTATACTAGACGATTTTTCACGATACCTCAGTGATTATAATTGTCTCCTTGCTCTGAAGTATTTGTTTTAATTCATTCTTCAACGCACCAAGGAGAACTCTTAAATTAGACTTATTTCACAAACAGTGTTTGAAAATGACGCGAAATGCATCGAAACACGTTTCACAATAGGTTTTAAGAAATAGTGGTATTTACCAAGCAAAATATAATTAAAAAAACGATAGATATCACCACTAAATGACTGCCGTATCAATCAAATAAAGAGGAATAATTTTATTTGTGATCTCAATATACCCGTTTTTAGTAATTTCAAATTATTGAAAACCCTATTTATTTCGTGACAATGTATCATTTGTAGTATTTGTATAATCTTTTTTTCAAACCCTTATCCGTACCCCAATGGTGCATAGGGCACTTCATTATACAAACACAGTGTCTTGATCGTTAACACACAAAGGAAAGGTGGTCAGCCCTCCGCATCAGGTACCAGTCCATGGTAATATTGAATAAATATTACAGTGAAAAAATCACTTATATTTATTTTTACCCCCCTTGGGAATCGAGCCTGGGACCTCCAGAACGGTAGCCGAGCGTGCTGACCATTTCACCTCTTTCGTATATACATTGTATTTACAAAAGAGGTGTAATGGTCAGTGTATATTATACAACAAATAAAATAATGGATTATTTTAGTAAAAAAAGAGCTTAGTTAAAAGATTTAATGATGCAGAAATAACTGTCGAAACATAAATTTACTAAGAAAAAAATAAATCGTCAAAGTTTCATTTTGTCAAGTTAACAATGTGAAATTCCAAATGTAAAAATTGGTGATCCAATTCCCGAATAAATTCTTGATTATTCGTAAATTTGTGTAAAACTTTACTTCCGCATTTTCCCGTACCGGAAGTTGACATTACCGTGTCAGTATAATGACTTGCTCAGAGTGGTACAGATATCTCGAAAATAGACATGGACACAAAGAATATTCGTGCAATATTTTCTGTAATGTTTATTTAAAAAAAAAACAAAAATGCATATCGTAAATTTCATTTTTGCTATTATTTTTTGACATCTCATCGAAGATGAAAAAGAATATGGAAGTCTGGGCATTTACGGGGCTGACGACCGTCATAGGCTGGAGTAATCCATTGGAGATAGTCTAGATTTGGAACAAGTATTTGGACACACTCAAGATGTTGTTCATTTTTGTTACCTACTGTAGTATAAATGGTTAGTCCGTTTGACTTCCTTTTTTGTTCTCAGTTCGATTCCTAGAGGGGTTGATATAAATGTGAACGATTTTCACTTATTGTCACTTATGGATTAAAGTAGACTGAAATACGTTCTCTCAGACGAATGTTCGGCAAAACTTTATATGATAGATGCTTGAATTGTGATGTTATGAAAGAAAGCGAGGCTGAGATAAAATTAATAGTGCGATGTTGATTAAGCTGGGAATCAACATCGCAAGAGACTAATCCCTCTTAAAAACAGGCCACAAGGCGTACTTTTCTTTTTTTTTCTTTTTCCTCATGAGTCCTCTACTGCTATATAGACCTCTTCTTCTTCTTTCCATTTCATCCGGTTGGTTGTTGCTTGCAGCCAGTTTAAACCCCCCAAAGCGACTATGTCGTCGGACCATCTCTTTCAGAGTCTTCAGACACCTATTTTGTTTTCAGCCTACAGCGGGAAGAAAAAAAAGAAGATGCTGTTCGCTGAGGTAGACAGAGAGGATAAACGCCACACCACTCGCCACAAATGTAAAGTCCATTTCTTTCATACCATTTTGTGACATCTCATCGAAGATGAAGAAGAATATGGAAGTCTGGGCATTTATGGAGCTGACGACTGTCATAGGCTGATTTAAGTAATCACTTTACACACGTGTAACATTTACCAATTCTACCCATTATTGACAACCACGCTACTCAAATTCTTGGAAGGTCAATATATATGAACCAATTTTGAAACATTGTTCTTGAATCACTAGAACTTCACTAGAGACATCTATTGGTGAGATGTAAAGCTTTTTATTTAGCAGAAACTCTTATATCTATTTATCTCGTATCGATTTCTTTCTTTTATCTCGTACGTACATCTAACGCACGTCCTCCGAAAGCTCATCGAGACTGTTAATTAAACGACACTATGCAATTACAAAGTTTAAGGGTACTTGCTACAATCGATTTAGCTGTTTGAACAGAAACAGCAGAGTCTCCCCATGTTACGTTTGGCAACCTAATTTGTATTCTGAAAGCGAGCGCCGCGAAACACGAGGTCACTTTGCTTTGCGGGCAACATTGAGCCTATTACCAAAATAATCATATTTTCATTTAAATAACTTCATACTTGGGTAGCTATCTGATATGAAAAACAGGGTATCGAATACGTGAAATTTTAAGAAGGGAGATTGCGAAATTTCAACTGTACTATTTTACTTCAGGCACAAAGATAACAGTCATTAAATTAATTCACAGATATTTCTTTTTGTTCCTTTATTAACGATAATTTAATGATAATTTATTACATGTATACTATATATTTTGTCCGCCTCCGTAGTGTAATGGTCAGCACGCTCGGGTACCGTTCTGGAGGTCCCGGGTTCGATTCCCAGGGGGGGGGGTCAAATAAATTTAAGTGATTTTTTCACTGTAATATTAATTCAATATTACCCTGGACTGGTACCAGAAGCGGAGGGCTGATCACCTTTCCTTCATGTGTAAACGATCAAGATAACACTGTATTTGTATAATGCAGTGCCCTATGCACCATTGGGGTGTGGATAAGGGTTTTATTATATTATTATTATTATATAATTTAAGCAGATTATTTAATTCACTATATTTCTATGTCTGTTAAAACACTTGTTCACTTGTGAACAAGGATTTGGACATACCTTGAAAATGTCGACCTCCGTAGTGTTATGGTCATCACGCTCGGTTTCAGTACTTAAGGTCCCGGGTTTGATTCCCAGGGGGGGGGGTCAAATATTTATAAGAGATTTTTCACTCCAATATTTATTTAACTTTACTCTGCACTGGTACCTGAAGCGGAGTGCTGATGCCCAATGATGCATAGGGCACTGCTTCATATGAACACAGTGTTGTTTTGATCGTTTACACACGAAGGAAAGGTGATCAGCCCTCCGCTTCAGGTACCAGTCCAATTATTTTTTGACATCTCATCAAAGATGAAGAAGAATATGGAAGGCTGACGACCGTCATAGGCTGGTTTAAGTGATCACTTTACACACGTGTAACACTCACCAATTCTACCCATTATTGACAACCACACTACTCAAATTCTTGGAAGTTCTACATATATATATAAATGAATTAATTTAGAAACTTTGTTCTTGAATCACTAGAACTTCACTAGAGACATCTATTGGTGAGATGTATCGGTCGTCAGCCCCGTAAATGCCCAGACTTCCATATTCTTCTTCATCTTTGATGAGATGTCAAAAAATAATATGAATATAACTCCTGTAATTGGAGATAATCCAGATTTTGTGAACAAGTATTTGGACACACTCAAAATGTTGTAAATAAATATTACAGTGAAAAAATCACTAATATTTATTTGACCCCCCTGGGAATCGAACCCGGGACCTCCAGAACGGTAGCCAAGCGTGCTGACCATTACACTACAGAGGCGGACAGAAAAAAAAGACAGGCTTAAATTAAGTTGCATAAATGAAAATAACGTTTTCGGGCGTCTCCTAGTAAAATAATCCGGTGAGGATCTTGTATACTTTCAAATAAAATGGTGTCTGCGAAACAAAAGCATTCCTAATCCAACCATAGATGGCTTTCTTGAACTCGGATGTACAGTATCAAGAGATTAATTACATGTGTAGGGTTTTTAATTTGCCAATTTCTGATTTGAATTTTCTGACCCTGACAGTAGACAAATAATCTCGGTTAGTGGTTATATAGATACTTATATTACTAACATTTTTGTAAAAAATGTATCTTCTAACCCTTGACCAAACCCGTGACCTCTAGCGTGACCTCTAGCACGGTAGAGAGAAAATCTTGTACCAAACAAAAATAATTGATTAGTCTATGTTTGTAGATGTTCCGATCAAAACTGCCCCGTAATTATAATTGATCATAAAAACACGAATGTAATTGCGGTTTGGTTTCATTTTCATATCATCTCTAGAGTGCTCTAACTTTTGGTAAATTTTAAGATATTTGGTGTATGTTATCAACTGACCGTTATCTACAAATATAAAGAAACAAAAATATATATATATATATATATATATATATATATATATATATATATATATATATATATATATATATATATATATATATATATATATATATATATATATATATATATATATATATATATATATATATATATATATATATATATATATGAATGAAATACACGCTAACAATTACACACGGAAGCGGACAAAAAAATATTTTTACAAAAGTATAAAACATCTATGTTTATTCAATATTACCCTGGACTGGTACCTGAAACGGAGGGCTGATCACCTTTTCATAGATCAAGATAACACTGCGTTTATATGATGCAGTGCCCTAAGCATCATCAGATACGGATAAGGGTTTGAGAAGAAGAAAAATGTTGTCAAATGTGGTCTTTTACAAGCATTTTGCAACTTTGTTTTACTTTGTTAAAACAAAGTTGTTTCATTTTATAAAGTTTATAAAATGTGCCACAAAGTATTTGCAAAAAACATAAAAAAATGTTTTTTTTATTTATATGATGCAGTGCCCTATGCGCCATTGGGGTGCGGATAAGGTTTCGAATGAATTAATAAAATATCTTACCTTAGTCGTTCAAGTGTCTGTGAATACGTTTGTACGTTTTCATAATTAAATTATCGTATGCATGGTTGCATTTTTGTCTGCGAGAGCAAAGTAACCCCTGGCGCATCAGGGGACCGCATGCAGTGAACTGTGACTACAGGTAATGACGTCATAGATAGAGATGCAGGTGGATGCTGCATTCATTTAGAGTATAAAATAGCTACTGTAGCCTAACTACGGATAGGCGGCACTCCGATGCAGACGTGCTTTTGTGGACCGCGAGGAATATTGATCAGATCTAAACTTAGAAAGTTTAATTCAAGGCATTATATTTATATCTAGTATTGTATACAGCAAGTCAAGAATATTTCTTTATTAATGATTTACTTAGTAAATACAGCTATTTCTTAAAATTTACTGTGACACGTGTTTCGATGCATTACGCATCGAAACACGTATGTGAAGCTAATTCTAAATTTTAGAATTGTGTCCTTGGGACGTTGAAGGTTGAAGAGGTAGTAGGAGCTGTTTTCTTATTTTTATTTATTTGTGAATTAATTTTTATTTTTTATCAGTGGGAACAAAGACAATAGGGGGGAGGCTTTTGTCACTGTCATATGGTTAATTATTGTTATTGTTAATTAATTATGGTATTTACTAAGCATTAACATTAATTAAAAATGGATATATTTTACCACAAAGTGACTGCCGAATCAATTGATGAAAGAATATTTCTCATAAATAATTCACTCTGTCAACCCCTGCAGGAACTGGCGTGATGGGTAATTTAGGTTAGGTTATTTTAACAATATTTATATTTACTATATATATGGTTATTTTTTAAATATGTATAATTACAAAAACTAATTAGCAAAGTGGCAAAGTGGCAGTGTTAAAACTAACTAACAAAGTGGAACAAAAGTAATGACTCAATATTTTTTGGCTGCAATTTATTTTTGGATTTCATAAAACTCTGTATTTGGACAGTATTTATTTGTATTTTGTATATTAAAGGTATTGTCAACTTTGTGGTATGGTAATATAACACTCTCCTTATCATTCAATGAATTATAAGGAGAGTGTTTTATTACCATACCACAAAGTAAAAAGTTGTATTACGTAAAAAGTGGACGATAAGGAGAGTACTGTGTTAATTTGATGTCTTTATTTTTTTCATAAATTCTAGAAAATGATATTGGCCAAGTGGTCATTTTCCATCAGTCTTTCCAGAACTTTCGATAATAGATTCTCGCATTCTTGACGGATATTGTCTTTGGGGCTTCAACAGTCCAAAGCTTATTAATATAGACAAGTGATTTCAAGAAATCCTACAAAAATAAGTAAAGAACTATTAAATCGGGCGATCTTGTCGTCCAGTGCAAATCACCAAAACGAGAGATAAGGCGAACCGGGAATGCAACCCTCAAAATATTGGTTGCTCCATCCTTTTAAAATCACAAATTTTATCTTAATTCATCCAATTGTGGAAGGAAAAGCCGTTGAGCATGGCTCTGTAGTGCTCGCTGTCCAAAGTAGTCGCTGGCTGACGATATAAGATGAAAATAAGCTGAAATAATAAAATGAAGATGATATTTTCTGTCGTTTCTCAAGTATGTGATTAAAGTCCAGGATTCGGACCTCACATACAAATATAACAGTTTATGTTCAATACAAAAGCCGCCTCGTCTCACCAATAGATGTCACTATTGAAAATTCTAGTGATTCTTGTACATTTTTCGAAATCGGATTATACATATTATAGAACATTCAAGAATTTGTAAGTGTGGTTGTCCAACATGGGTAAAGAATTGGTGAATGTTAAAGTGATCACTTAAACAAGCCTATGACGGCCGTAAGCCCTGTAAATGGCCAGACTTCCATATTCTTCTTCATCTATGTTAAGATCGAAATAGAAATAAGTATCAAATTGTAGTAGAGTGGATTTAAACCAAAAAAATCTGACTCAAGGGTCCCCGACCACAACCCGACAAAAAATGTTGCGTTTTAGATTTTTTTTTAAATAGTATTTTTTTATTTGATATTAAAAATTAGCGTTCAATTCAAATGGAGTTCTTTAAATATTTTAATTCAATTTTAAAAACATGCGTTTTCATTTGGAACTAAATTATAACTAATAAGCATTTGACGTCAGAATATCAAACAATAGGGTCAAATGTCCATATGTATGTAGAGAGGAATTCGTGAGGAGCAGCGATATTTTTCAACGCTTTTCCGACCATTTAAGCCCAGTATTCCCAGTTTATAAGCTCAAATACCTGAATCGTATACCGAGAGTGGAATTTTAATTATGAATATCCATATGGTGCACAACCCCTAACGCTGTCAGAAGGGAATTTCTGGCAGACAGAGGGTTGAATATTCTAGTAGCTACGGCAGCAGGTTCGAGCTTAAACAGAATAAGGGAAAAAAGATTTCTTTATTTATTAGTGTATTAATTCAAAGAACGGCCTTTTAATAAAGAGGAGAATGATATTTATTTTCTCAGAGGTTTGGCCTATACAGAATTAAATTACAACAAGTAAGTTTTTTATAAGAACATTTAAAGCTAATCACGTCCATCAATGAAAAAAATTAGGTGTATTTCTAACCTCAAATATATTTAACAATTTGACATTTTAAAAAATATAGAAAGATGTGTGTGTGTATGTATTTTTATCGATAATTTATATAAATAAGATAACTTCTATAAATAAGAAGTTTTTTATTCAAATATTTAAAGCTTATCACGTCCATCAATGTACAAAATTAGGTGCTTTTTGTGTATTTGTAACCTCAAATATATTTAACAATTTGACATTAAAAAAAATAAGAAAGATGTGTGTGTGTGTGTGTGTGTAATTTATAGCGATAATTTCTTTAAATACGGTAACTTCCTTAAAAAATTAAGTATTTTATTCGAACATTTAAAGCTTATCACGTTCACCAGTACACAAAATTAGGTGCTTTTTGTGTATTTGTAACCTCAAATATATTTAACAATTTAACATTAAAAAAAATAAGAAAGATGTGTGTTTGTGTGTGTAATTTATATCGATAATTTCTTTAAATACGGTAACTTCCTTAAAAAATTAAGTATTTTATTCGAACATTTAAAGCTTATCACGTTCACCAGTACACAAAATTAGGTGCTTTTTGTGTATTTGTAACCTCAAATATATTTAACAATTTAACATTAAAAAAAATAAGAAAGATGTGTGTTTGTGTGTGTAATTTATATCGATAATTTCTTTAAATACGGTAACTTCCTTAAAAAATTAAGTATTTTATTCGAACATTTAAAGCTTATCACGTTCACCAGTACACAAAATTAGGTGTTTTTTGTATATTTCTAACCACAAATTTATTTAACAAAGTGACATTTAAAAAAAAAATAAAGAAACATGTGTGTGTGTGTGTGTAATTTACATCGATTATTTCTTTTTTTCACTAAGAGTTAATTAATAAGTTAAACCATAGTTTCGAGAACTGCAGATGTTCTCGTCATTAAAGGGTTGTATTTTCACTTACTGACATCATAGTTGTCGAAACAATTCAAGAACATCATAGTTGTCGAAACAATTCATATTTAGATGAATAAATACATAATTTAAATTAAACTTTCATTTCGTTTTTAATTTGTATTTAATACATCACGTTATTCCAGAAAGAAAATACTAAATACAAAGATAAAATTACTTTTGGTTTTGTGTAATTTAATGTAATCTGTTTATTTTCAAATTATTTTTTTTTTTTTAATTTGGCATTGACATTGTGGATAAACATGAAAGATAATTTGAACATAAAAATAAAATAAAAATATTTGTATAAGACCACTTTTTTATTCATAAATATATACGCGTCTAGTAGTTTAAATGTTCTCATCATCATGTGATTTATTTTTTTTAATTTTATTTATGTTTTGTCATATAAATATGTAACTTTATATTAAACAAGTAAAAAAATGCTAAATATGTACTATACTTCACAAAATTGTATGAAGCTTGCACACTTCATCTCAAGGCTTAAAATAAAAATAAATACATTTTGATAATACGTTCTCACGATACAACAGCTGTTTGCAATAAATATAACAGGGCTAAAGCTATGCTTGTCGTAAACAAAGAAATACAACAATATTATAAATGTCTACATTAATTTTCAGGCTGCGTTCAGAGTTCTGATAAATTATGCTAATATTATATAACATGGAAAGCCTTTTGCTATTTTTGCAAGGCCTACTTCACGTACTCGTATTTACAATCCAGTCGAAAGTTTACCCAATTTTCTTTTTAAAATAAAAAGGATTCTGAATAACTCATTCGACGAATCAAATAAGATTTTTTTCTTACTCGTACCTCATATGTGTAATTTAATTTGTAATTAAAACACACATATCGCTCACTTCTTGCAACAAAGTTGTGCATATTTTGGGCAAAAGTCCCAAATGTCCCAGCAAAAGCGGCATATTTTTAACTCAATATTTACCCGCTACAGGGTAGAAAGTGTCATTTTTGCATTTTGAAGAAAAGGTAGTGTTTAATTATTTTATTAAATAAACTAAATATTTTTCAAATGGAGAAAAAACCTTCAGGCTTTACCTAAAAAGATCCGTTGCACTAAAAAAAGTTCAATAAGTGGCTTGATATTTATTTTTAATACATTGTATTTTATTCTTTAACTTTAAAAACGATATCCTGAAAAATCAAGTTTTTTGATGACGTTGTTGAAAGGAGTGAGCGATATGATGGTAAAAGTTTCAAAATCAGCAATTTGTAGGGACATGTTCATTTTTGTTATTTTATTTTATTAGTATATTTCTTCTTACACATAATCACAAATTTCAATAATGTTCCTTTAGTGAGTATTCTCGTCCTAAGGGTACATTTCACAACACTTGATTAAAAAACTGTATAAAAAATGGTAATAACTTGCAATCAAATATGGCATTGTTAAATGATACGATATATTTCTGATTTTCTTAACTCTACTATCCATTTGTGAATAGCTTTGTTAGAAAACTGAGTTTCTAGAAACTTACTTTTTTTTAATGACTTTATGCATAATGGAAACAGGTTGTACAACTCGGTAGTGTAAAGGCAAAGGGGTATATCTGTCTCAGACTCAATTTTACAGGAGACCAAAAACAAACATGTGAAATTAAATAGATTTATATTATCCACTGACACTTCGTGATGGAATTGCATTTTAATATATTATTAGATTAAAACCAATATTTTTAGCTTTTCCACTTTATTTTTATTTGACCAGCGACCGAGTTTCGTCGTTACCGACATCATCAGACTGGAGGGAGGCTATACAAATTGTTATGTTATATATAAAACAAGGCAGGAGTTGATTATCATGATTGGATACAATTTTGTTGAGAAATTAATTTGATTTGAGTGAATTTAAGTATTGTATGATATTTAAAAAAATAATAAAAAAATAAAAATATTTTTAGTATCATACAATGCTTAAATTCACTCAAATTTAATTAATTAATCAACAAAATTGTATCAAATCATGGTTATCAACTCCTGCCTTGTTTTATATATAACAACAATTTGTTTAGACACCCACCAGTCTGATGATGTCGGTAACTACAAAACCCGGTCGCTGGTCAAATAAAAATAAAGAGGAAAAGCTAAAAATATTGGTTTTAATCTAATAATATATTGAAATTAAATAACTCATTTGTTTTATGTATTTTTAAATGTACATATCTTAATAAAAATTAAAAGTATTTCAAATACAGCTTTATCCTTTTGCCAGATTATGGAATACACTATTTTTGACATTTGTGGAACAAACTTAGAAAATTTGAAAATTTGACAGATATACCCCTTTGCCATTACACTACCGAACTTTATATTATTTTTTGACATCTCATCAAAGATGAAGAAGAATATGGAAGTCTGGGCATTTACGGGGCTGACGACCGTCTTAGGCCGGTTTAAGTGATCACTTTACACACGTGTAACATTCGCCAATTCTACCCATTATTGACAACCACAATACTCCAATTCTTAGAAGTTCTATATAGGTAAATGAACCAATTTAGAAACCTTGTTCTAAATTTAATATAAAAATAACTCCTGTAATTGGAGATAATCCAGATTTTGTGAACAGGTATTTGGAGACACTCAAAATGTTGTACCGAACTTTATTGCACAATAATCTAAGTTGTTTGACCAGAAGGGTTGTGTTTTAGATTTTGTTACATAAGGCATTTTAATAGTTATTAAAGGATATTTTTTATACTGCATTACATCTATGTATTATTCTAAGCGCCTACTTAGAATAATACATACATAGATGTAGAGAGCGATTTTAGTATTTATTTTAATAAGCACTTAGGAGTGATACTTAAACCATGATTTACGTAATTATAAGTCGATTTTTTAAAACTTCGTACCTACTTAGAACGACAATAATAATAAAAAAGACGTTTTTAAATTAGCATGCATTTGACATTACTTTTGAATGATTCACCTTTATTAGGGCAGAAAAACGTAAAATCTTCAAATGATAAAAAATAATTCTCTCCCTATTTTTATCTTTCAATTTGTGTAATACCTTTTAAAAGTGGTATTTACACAAAAATACTTTTAAGTGGTATTACACAAAGTGAACGGTAATTGATAAGAAGAGTGTTATATATACTTATATACTTGTTCACCTCCGTGGTGTAATGGTCAGCGTGTTTAGCTGCCGTACTGGAGGTCCCAGGTTCGATTCCCAGGAGGGTGAAAATAAATATTATTGATTTTGCACGGTAAAATTTATTAAATATTACCCTGGACTGGTTCTTGAAGCGCAAGAGTGATCACCTTGCCTTCATGTTAGTAATGATCAAGATAACACCGCGTCAATTTGATGCAGTGCCCAATGCATCATTGGATGCGGATAAGGGTTAAGAGTAAGAGTATTATATTACCATACATAGTGTTAACAATGCTTTTAATAAAGGGATTTAATTTTTTTTAATCATTAAAGAAACACAATTTTTGTTACGGCATCCCCTCTTAAACTCCTTTGAGGAGGTTAGAATAAGCTATATAATAATAAATAATTGTTTTAATAATTAAATTGCTTTAGGATAACTATTTAACAATCAGAATATTACTTACAACATTTTGAGTGTGTCCAAATACTTGTTCACAAAATCTGGATTATCTCCAATTACAGGAGTTATTTTCATATTATTTTTTGACATCTCATCAAAGATGAAGAAGAATATGGAAGTCTGGGCATTTACGGGGCTTACGACCGTCATAGGCTGGTTTAAGTGATCACTTTACACACGTGTAACATTCACCAATTCTACCCATTATTGACAACCACACTACTCAAATTCTTGGAAGTTCTATATATATGAACCAATTTAGAAACCTTGTTCATGAATCACTAGAACTTCACTAGAGACATCTATTGGTGAGATGTAAAGAAGCTTTTTATTAAGCAGAAACTCTTATATTAGTATGTGAGATCCGAATCCTGGATTATAATCACACACATGAGAAACGCCAGAAAATACCATTTTCATTTTTATTATTAAGCTTATAATTTGACCAGATAATTTATTTACAACATTTTGAGTGTGTCCAAATACTTGTTCACAAAATCTGGATTATCTCCAATTACAGGAGTTATTTTCATATTATTTTTTGACATCTCATCAAAGATGAAGAAGAATATGGAAGTCTGGGCATTTACGGGGCTTACGACCGTCATAGGCTGGTTTAAGTGATCACTTTACACACGTGTAACATTCACCAATTCTACCCATTATATATTCATATTCTTCTTCATCTTTGATGAGATGTCAAAAAATAATAAGAATATTACTTATTTTGTAGGGCCTTTTACACCATAAGGGTTAGAAGAATATAGTGGAAGACATATTACGTACTCGAACGGAACACATTGCCAACTCTGGGCACACGCTGAAAACTGAAATTTGGAGTTTTCAGGAACGTCCGGATATTTGGATACGTTTCATGTGTCCCGGCGGGCTTCAGTTCTATTGAAAATATCCTGAAATCACGTGCAATCCCGAATCTATATAATTTTCGCCACAAGAGTGATATATGTCTTTCATACGTGCTCCGGTTGCCCCAAAGCAGGCGGACGTGATACGCTAACTGTTACGGTACTACTCGGCGCTTATCGCTTCCCGTTATTTCCTCTCAATTTTTCACACATTACTATCAAATTACGGAAGAGAATTGATTCGGTGTATTTAATTAACATTTTTATAATATTTTATGTACATGTTATGCAATCAGTTTGGTAAAACGATGTTCGAATAGTGAAATAAGGAGCAACGAATAAGTATTTTTGATAATTTTATTAAAATTAAACACTTGAATATACGACTTTAATGAGTTTTACTCATATATATGACTAGTTTCGAAAACTTATTGATGTTTTTATCTTCTGGTACAAATTAAAGCATTTTCATGCATTAATTTGTAACAGAAGACGAAAACATCTCTAAGTTTTCGAAACTAGACGTATATATGTGATATATTCAAGTGTTTATAAAACATGTCTGTTTATAAGATGAAAGTAGACTTTTTTTTTTTAGATGGGAATTGCATTTATTATTTACCTTGCTTATTATGTACAAGGTTTATAGATCATTTAGTGGATTTTTGTTTCTTCTAGCTAATTAAATATGTTTTTATTTGAATCTGTGTTGGGAACAGGAGGGATCATCTAGTGTGGGTCAAATAGGAACTTCTCTGCATTTGCTCATTGCTGGGAGGAAACCACGTAAAACTCCTCAGGAGAAGGCGGACTGTTGACTGTCATCAGCAGACCTTCCATTCCACTAGAAGAGGGTTCGGCATTTTGTGTCCTACTTTGGTTTATGTTACCAATGTCCTTCACTATTTTTATCATGTATGATACTACCTCTTGTGACAATTCCTTATGAACTATCACGGATTCGATGTTGGATAGATCCTCACCCAGGCTCCTGCAACGCGCCTCCAGCTGTTGTCTTTCAAAGCTGAAAAGGGGGCAAAGCATCAACAGGTGAGGGACATCTTGAGGTGTCTCATCATCACACGTACAGCTGTCGATCTCGGAGATCTTGAAACGATGTAGGTAGCTCATGAACCCACCGTGACCCGTAAGGATTTGAGTGAGCTCAAAGCCAGGTTTCTGCAGTCTCCTGAAATCAAAGGCATGGAAAATGGTTGGTAAGAACATTTTGGTTACCTTTCCGGTGGTTTCGTTCAAATAACGATCGTTCCAGAGTTGGAGGGTCCTGCTTCTAATTTTCCTTTTGGCAAAACTTAGCGGGAAGTTGGCATAGTCAGGGGCAGTCTTCTTGAGTGTTGCCTCCCGGGCCTTTTCATCCGCCTTTTCGTTCCCTAGGATACCGCAGTGACCCCTTATCCAGCCGATATACACATTCTGGTGTCTGCATCTTAACTTTTGAATATCTGTTCTGATGTCCATGACAATAGGGTTGATCGAATTTCGGTCCGCTATTGCGTGGACGCCAGATTTACAGTCTGTCAGGATCGTTATCTGCTTCCATCTGTTGGGGGGTTTTTTCAAAACATAAAACAAGGCTTCTTTGATCGCATAAAGTTCCGCCTGGAACACAGAACAGAAGTCGTCGAGTTTCAACTTCCTCGAAGGCAGCTCTCTCACGCCATCGAAGGGTACAAAAGCTGCACCTACTTTGCCGTTCAAGAGACTACCATCGGTGAAGATCCTCAACTCTTCCTGCAATGTCCCAGGTAGAGTCTGGTCATCGTACCCGTGATCTATGGAAAGTCGTTCAGCTGGATGAGGGAGGGAGAAGTAGTCTCCGACTCCCTGGTAGAATCTGTCTTCCGGCAGGTCCTGCAAGATAAGGCTTTTCTTGACTGCGTATGCCTCAGCAAGCTCCCTAATCCTCAGATCGAGTGGCATAAATCCACTTAAAACCTGAGCTGAAACAAGGGAGATTGTCCTGTATCCTTTGCATGACCTGATAGCAATATGTCTTTGCATGGAGTCCAGTTTCTTTCTGATGACTTTCTTGCGAACCGCTTCCACCCACACGCTTGAGGCATATGTTATCAGAGGTTCTACAGCGCCTATATATATTTGCTGCATAACTTCCGGTGACGCTCCCCATGTCGGTTTGGCGGCTCTCAAGAGTTTGTTCGTGATGCCAGCTGCTTTTTTGCAAACGTTGTCAACGTGTTTAGACCAATTTAGGTTGCGGTCTATGGTGAGGCCCAAAACCTTGAAATGGTCTACGAATTGCAACCGGATTCCGTTCATGTATATTTCCGGCTGGCGGTCCTTTCGTCTGGTAATAAACATCGCGTTCGTTTTATCTTCTGCAAAATGGAGTTTGGCCTTAATTCCCCATGTAGTGATGGTTTTCAGGGCGTTATCCGTCATTATCTCGAGATCCGTCGTGCTGTCGGCCACAGCCGTCAAGAGAAGGTCGTCCGCGAATGCCCTCAGTTCTACCCCCTGGCCCAAGTCTTTCTGGAGTACATCATCCAAGATGTAGTTCCAGAAGCTCGGTCCGCAGGAAGATCCCTGAACGCATCCTTTGGTCGTGACCTTCTCGAGAGTTGCATCAAAATGTGACAACACGACTTTCCTCTGTTGATGATAACTTTTCACCAGCAAGAACAAGTTCCTAGGACACTTTTTACTGCTAAGTTGGCACATTAAAAATGGCCACCAGGCATTATCGAAAGCTCCCCGTATGTCAAGCGAAATCGCGACGATCATTTTCTTGTCTTGCAGTGCCGTCCTGATTACCTTGACTGAGGCATTGAGAGCATCCTCTGTCGATTTTTGGGGTGTGAATCCATATTGTTTCGGACTTAACTTACCGTTACGATGAAAATGCCAGTTAATCCGATTGATCATCATCTTTTCGAGTACTTTTCCAAACACCGAAATGAGTCCGATCGGTCTGTAGGACTTAATATCTTGAAGGTCGTCCTTACCTGGTTTGGGTATGACTATGATCCTCGCTGTTTTCCATGGAATCGGGAAGTGGTTCAGTCTGAGACATGCGTTGTACATACCTAATACTAATGACCTGTCTGCGTTGAAGAAGTGAAGGCAGATGTCCGCGGTGAAGTGATCTTCGCCGGGCGCCTTCTCCGGATTGATGTTCAATAATGTGTCCTCAATCTCCTCCACCGTAAATAACGGGTCGTTTTCTGTATAAGGTATAACTTCTGCAAACCGCCTGATTTTGATTTGTTCACGTGTTTCTGACTGTGTGTTGTCGTCCGGAAAAAATATCTCTAAGAGTCGCTGAGCACTTTCCGCAGCCGAAGCTAAGTACTGGCTGCCATCTTTTAGCGTCGCTAATGGAGTGGTCCGGTTTCGGTTGACCAGCACTCTGTGAATTGCAGACCAGGCGGTTTCTCTGTTTTGCGACGCGCAATAAATTTTCCATGACTCTGTTTTGGCTTTTTCGATAGCTATTTTGTAGGCATGTTTAGCCTCGAGATACTCTGGGAGCGTTTTCGTCTCTCTACGGAGTCTTCCCGAGTTCTGAAGCCTGTGCCTACATTTAGTAGCTTCTTTTTTGAGCTTGTCGAGTTCAGCGTTCCACCATGGACAAGGTTTCCTTGAAGAGGGTTTCCTGATCGGTATACTAGCTTTACACGACTCGCTTACAATTCGCATAATTGTTTTAATGTTCTTCTCTAATTCAAGTGAGTTGCTTAATTCAAAGAAGGACTTTTCCGTTATATTTTTAACCCTTAATTTACTTTGGATTCTGTTTGAAAATTTGTCCCAGTTGGCTTTTTTTGTATTGTAGATTGCTGTCTTGTTTTCCGTGGGGTTTTGTATATTTGAAGAAATTTCAAAATAAATGGGGTTATGATCACTCAAATGGTTGTCATTGGATTCTACTCTCCAATTGTCGACTTTGTCTAATAGGCTTGAAGAGCAGAATGTTGTATCAATAACGCTTTTGAGGTAGCGTTGACCGCGATAGGTCTCGAAAGTTGGACGGTTACCTTGATTTAAGGTGTGCAGATTGAGTTCCGAAAGGAAATCTGCAACGTTTTCACCCCTTTTGTCCGTTCTAGCACTTCCCCACCACACATTTTTAGCATTAAGGTCACAGCCTATGAGTATTTGTACCTTTCCGAGGAGTTTTATTTTATCTAAATGTGGATTGACGTCCGCGTGTGGTTCCACGTACATGGATCCTATAATAATTGGGCCTGCGTCGGTGATTATGCTTACCAGTGTTGTATTGGAGTTACTATATTTACTCAATAGAATACCATTTAAGTGGGGTTTGCAGATTATTACTGCCGCTTTGCAGACATGCTCCGATGAAGTTACCGATTGAAAGACGGTAACCCCCGATGCATTTATTTTGCCTGTATTCCCTGTATAAGGTTCTTGAAGCAGCAGTATATCCGCTCCCCTTCTGTTGGCCAGTGCTTCTTCTTGTGCCGCTTTGCAGCGGCCCAAATTCCACTGTATAACCTTAGTCGCGCCTGAATTGTTTATTTGGATCCCGGTGGCATTCGGAGCAGCGGAATTAGCCATAATTAACTCGCTCCATCGTTCTCAGCATCATTTTTAGCCGGTAGGGGCAGTCCCTGTCGTTGGCCCTATGTTTAGAGGCCTCGGTCTTACCCTTAGCCATCTTAACGCAGTTCCAACAACGGTGTTCTTCTTTGGTCTCCTTTTAGGTGCAGGTGATCGACTTGTGATCTCCCGCACAGTGGAGGCAGCGGTCCTTCCCCTCCATGCATCTGGAAACAGAGTGTCCAAAACCCATGCATTTGAAACATTGCATGATGGGACAGCTATCTTCTACCTGTACCCTCTGGTACCCGATGCTGATACGACCCTGGCTAATTAAAACTTCTCTCACCTCACTTTTAACTAGAAGCACGGCGTTCCTCAGTCGTTCACTGTTCCGGTTTTTAAAGGTCCTCTGAAGTTTAATTGCTTCTTTGTCGTGTCCGACGGCTTCAAAAATAGAGTCATTCTGCTGGAGAATGTACTCTATGATTTCGTCGTCTTTCGTGTCCTTTTCTATGCCTTTAAGCACGACCGTGGGCATTAAACGCTTTCCCTCTTTCGCTACCAGGTTCCCCTTGGTCAGCCTGGGAAGGGCCGCCCTCATCGTGCTGGCATCGTTGGAGGTCGGGAGTTTTATGATGACCTTGTTGTCTCGGGCTGGTATTAAGGCGCTGACACCTACCTTCAAATCTGACGGTCTGACGTCCTGTCTCAAAGTGGCCATGATGTCCGACGTCGTCTTGGTTTTGTCGGTAGCGCTTACGATGACTGCATGTGCTCCTCCTCCGGCAGCTGCAACAGATGCATAACTTATGTTACTTACCGGCTGATGGGAGGGAGTACTGGCGGAGGCGCTCTTCTGTATGAGAGCAATCTTCTCTTTCAGGAAGGCAGACTCTTGCAGCTGAGATTTCCTGGTCATCTCCGCAGCCAGGTCGATGATATCTGTAAACAGATTTAATAACCCTTCCCGGGACTCTGCGGTTATTTTGCCTTTAATATTTTCTACCATTCGCAGGCCAGTAGTTGACAAACTAATGACCCGCAGAGAAAGGTCATTAGTGGGCATACTCACCTTGTTCTCACTGGAAATGGGAGTTACCTCATCTTTACGGGATGCTGATGGGGGGATCTTCTGGGAGGTCCCAGAGCTTGATGGTGCAGGCTCTTTTGTCTCAGCTGGTTTCTGGGCTGTCTTTCCAGAGTTCGGATTCGAGCGATTGGGCCCCTTCGTTAGGGCAGATTTCTGGGATTTCCCATAACTGGAGGGAGTCGGGTCCTTAGCGATCTGCAGTTCTGGCTCAGTTGCTGCTTCTTTCTGGCTCTGGCGAGTTGTCTTCCTCTTCGTCGGTTGTACCATCTTGGGGTCCTCTTCTTTTTTAGGTGGCACTTTCGTGTTGCTCTTGGTCTTTATTTCCGGGCTGCTGATAGATCGGCTAGGAGGAGAGCGAGGAGTCAGAACTGACGTCTCGAACGGATTCTTTTTCGGCGTGGCCTCGGGCGATCGCTCCGGCGTCGACATCCCCGTCTGCTGATTACGCGATGAAAGTAGACTGAGTGCAGTCGAAAAGCGATCATTCAGACGTATGGTAGATGTTCGTATGATGAATTGAGAAAAAAATTGGCAAAGCTGAGATTAGAGCATTATTGTTAATTTTTATAATTAAAGCTTATAATTTGACCCGATAATTTATTTGCATAAATAGTATTATTTGGACATACTCAAAATGTTGTAAATAGATTATCTGATCAAATTATAAGCTAAAATGATATAAATGAAAATCATCTCACCAATAGATGTCTCTAGTAATTCAATAAAAATGTTTTCGAATTGGTTCCTTTATATAGAACTTCCAGGATTTGAGTAGTGTGGTTGTCAATAATGGGTGGAATTGGTGAATGTTACACATGTGTAAAGTGATCACTTAAACCAGACTATGACTGTCGTCAGCCCCGTAAATGTCCAGACTTCCATATTTTTTTTCATCTTTGATGAGATATGAAAAAATAATATGATTGACATGTTTTATTTTGAAGGTAATCTGTGATAAATATGCATTATTATGAATAATAAATAATACATATAAATTTTAATTTAGATAAAACAATATTTAATAATACACTGTTTCAAAATACGTCACCATTATTATCAATGTTTCCTTTTACGAAAAATCTTGTTCTTTAACCCCCCTCCCTATATTTATTAACCTATATACACACCTTTATATATTTTTGTTCGTTAGTTTTAATTTGTACCAGAAGATGAAAACATCTGTCGTTTTCGAAACTAGTCGTAAATAAAAATAAAACTCGATAAAGTTGTATATTCAAGTGTTTATTTATTTTTTTAAATTATAATGAAGTTAATCTGTCATAAATATGCATTATTATGAAGTTAATCTGTGAAAAAAAACGTTTTTTAAGCACTGTTTTTCTTCTACCTACTCTGATTCAAATCTCCATACGCGCCACTGCCTATATTTATAACCAGCAACCTCTGTAAATAAGATTCGCTATTCGTAAATCTAATACAACCCTTTTGTTTACCAAATTCAATCGCACTGAAGCTGTAACAAAATTGTATTTGAAGATGTCGGAACGAAGTAGAACTATCCTCCTTAATCGAAAAATGTGATTTTAATACCAAAATAGAATTAACCCTTAGACAGATAAGGGTACTATTGCAACTTTTTCAATTTTTTTCTTTCTCGTCGCCGCGTTATTTTCTTTTAGTGGTTGATTTCATCTATTTTAAAAAATTCATGAACGAAGCAGGATCTCTTGGGATAGGCGGTCAAAAGACGAGATTGGCAGTCGCATACACCAAGCAAGACTTGCGTTTAACAGTAAATCACTGAATTTCCAATCAAAAAACATACATCTGAAACTTCGCACGAAGATTAAAGAAAACACTTGTTTTTTACCACTTGAGTTTTATTAAAGACTACATGTTTCAGAAGTTAAACTTACAGCATTCAGGTCTGTATAATAACTATAAAATATTATTATACAGACCTGAATGATGGAAGTTTAACTTCTGAAACATATAGTCTTTAATAAAACTCAAGTGGTAAAAAACAAGTGTTTTCTTTAATCATTGTAACATGTCTAACCACAAAGTTAATGCCGAAACAATAAATAAAATACTACGCAAACTTCTTGTCAAAAGGTATGTATGGAGTGTGCTACTGTATGGCTGCGAGACATGGTGCCTATCTGAAAGAGATAAGAATAGGCTGAATGCGTTGGAGATGTGGATCTTTAGAAAAATGCTCGGGATATCCTGGAGAGACCACATCTCCAACTACGAGGCACTACGATCGATCAAAGAACGGAAGCACCTACTCGCGACTATCTCCAAGAGACGCGCCGGATGGATCGGCCACGTGCTAAGACAAGAGAGTTTCCTGCATTAAATAACAGAGGGGACGATCGAGGGAATAAACGCCAGAGGACGCCCAAGCCGCGAATACCTAAGCGACTTATACGAAAACGTATGAAGAGCTGAAGAGGGCTTCCGAAAATAGACGCGAATGGCAAAGGAGAGGTCATCTGTTGCTGCAGACCAATCCGCAGGATTGAGACCAGAGAAGAGATGGATGAAAATCATAAGAGAAATTTCTCTTTTGTAAATTCTACATTCACGCAAAAACTATCTAATTAGTCATCACGTCGCTTCCCTGCACTTTAACCTACAGGTTTCGACAAGAACCTTGTCATCATCAGGGTTTTTTAAATTCTAAAACATTAAAAACATTAAAATACTCATAATGAATTACATTCCCTTACAAAAAACTTAATGTTTAAGAATTTAATAAACCCTGATGATGACAAGGTTCTTGTCGAAACCGGTGGGTCAAAGTGTACTTGTAATTCGAATATCTATCATACATGCTTTTATTCACATTCTTCCGTGAAATTGTATTTCGTCTGCATCCAATCTACTTTCTTATTTCTTTTGGCAACCCCAGGAAGACCGAGGAAAACTCGGCATGATAAAGTATTTCAAATGCTTGAAAGTGGTCAGGCAAGGAGTGGGCATAATCAGATGGTATGTATAAGGAGATGCATGAATGTGGAAGAGGCGAAGATTATGCAAGATAGATTATTGTGGTATTCTATAGCCTACCCCTACGGAAAAGCGACTTGATAAGTTAGTTTTAGTAAAAATGTATTAATATCGTAATAACACAAATAATTTTGTTAAATATCCAAAGTTATATCTTCATAGTTACTAAACAGAATTAATAACACATTCTCTAAGGACATATCGCTCACTCATTTCAACAACGTCATATATCGAAAATCGTCAATTTTCAGTTGTGCACGTTTTCGGAATGCTCATAAAATGTACTATATCCCAGCAAAAGCGGCATATTTTAAACTCAATATTTACCCGCTACAGGGCAGAAAGTGTTGTTTTTTGCATTTTGAAGAATATGTATTGTTTAATTATTTTTTTAAATGTATAAAATAGTTTTCAAATGGAGAAAAAACATTCAGGTTTTACCTAAAAAATCTGTTGCACAGTTCAATAAGAGGCTTGATATTTATTTTAAATACATTTTATTATGTTCTCAAACTTTAAAAACGATCTTCTGAAAAATCAAGTTTTTTGAAATATGACGTTGTTGAAAGGAGTGAGCGATATATATAATACACATAAGCAAGAATCTCATAAAATTTCAGTGAAAACCACATTTTAATTTATGTATTCACTACAATGAAGCCTTGTCTGCTAAATAATATAAAAATATTTTCATATAAATAATGTAGAAGTACAACATTTTAAGTGTGTCCAAATAGTTGTTTACAATTCTGGATTATCTCCAAATAGGAGTTATTTTATATTATTTTGTGTTATCTTAACATATTTGAAAAAGAATATCCAAATTATAAGCCAAAATAATAAAATGAAAATGTTTATTTTCTGGCGTTTCTCTTGTAAGTATGTGATTAAAGTTCAGGATTCTGATCTCACATACAAATATAAGATTTCATGCTCAATAAAAAGCCTCTTCGTTTCACCAATAGATGTCACTATAGAAAATTCTATCGTTTTTTGTACACTGTTTTAAAAATTAGTTCATATATATATAGAACTTCCAAGAATTTGAGTAGTGTGGTTGTCAATCATGGGCAGAATTGATGAATGTTACACGTGTGTAAAGTGATCATTTAATCCAGTTTTTGACGTCGTCCATATTCTTCTTCATCTATGTTGTGCTCCAAATGTTGTGCGCCGCATAACCAAATTTATGCGACGAATGTGGTTTGCAATAGAAACAGATGAAGACTGAGGAAAACTTGTCATGATCAGGTGTTTAAAATGAAATGGTCAGGTCAGAAGTCGAAATAATCAGCGTGTATGTATGGGGAGATGCATGAATGTGGAGGAGGCGACAATTGTTTTGCAAAGACAGATTGGTGTGGTGTTCTATTCTCTATGCTACCCCTGCGGAGAAGCGGTGTGATTGTTAGTAAGTTTAAAATAATAAAAAAATGTTTTATGTTAATATAACGACGGTTTAATTCGTATTGTTATATTGTATAGACACGAAATGAATATTTTGTACTAATTATGTAAGTTTGTGAGATGTGAAGTGTCCCATTTGTCATCCTGTTCCCCGCACAATAGTGGGACCAATTAATAATGACAAGTATTACCCGTGGGCTTATCATGGAATATATTATATAATACAAGGGGAGCGCTTTGTACAGAGACCTATTTTTTTATTTATATACGAATTATTAAATCAAGCACAGATTTTAGTACTAGTCCACTAAGTTGTATTTAATTTTCAAAAAACACTGGTGGTTTTTGCGCCTGTGGATTGCTTGCGAAGGGATAAGATAATTATGTACTTATAGTTTAGACCTTAACAATGATATTGGTACACATATTCATATAAAAACATTAAATAGTTCTTTATTTTCTGACTTTGAAATAAGGCTGGCACAGAAGGTAAAAATACCCTTCCCGTCCTTAAGCATCAATCGACTAAACGGGTAGTAATACCTTTCACGTTTTTAGTGTGCTAAAAAAACAACATAGTAAAAATAGCGCATGAATTGGTAAATCAAACAGATTTTTCATATCATTTATATGATATACCATATGTATATGGGTTCTAAAAAATTAAGTTGTGTGGTTCTCAAAAATCGATGATTTACAAATTATAAAATAAAATTTATATGCTGTCTCCCATCAGCATTAATCAACTCTTAACGTTTAATTTTTTATATACCATATAAATTTTTTATTTCATTAATTCATTCGGCAGTAACTTTGTGGTAAAATCTATCCATTTTTAATTAATGTTTTACTTAGTAAATACCACTATGTCTTAAAATCTACTGTGACACGTGTTTCGATGCATTCCGCATCATACGGTGTTTGAAAATGATGCGGAATGCATCGAAACGCGTGTCACAGTAGATTTTAAGAAATAGTGGTATTTACTAAGTAAAACATTAAATAAAAATATTTTTTTATGTTTTACTCTCTATATTTTGTCCAACATCACACAGATCTCCCCTATACGTACGCTGCTATATATGTAAGTGCATATACAACAATATGTTAAAGATATTTCGTAATCACTGACCACGAAACAGTCTCAAAAAATACTTTCCATATTCAGAGCTGTCGTCGTAAATAAACATTTTCTTAAGTAACCACTTTCATACATTCCGAAATCATTCAGAAATTTCCAATTTTCGAAAAGAGATTTACGTGGTATGTATCTCTAAATATGATATTTACTTATTGGAAAATCAACAGAATATTTACAAGAAATAACAAAATATAATAATATATTTTTTAAATCCGATTACAGATTTTTATTATTTTTTGACATCTCATCAAAGATGAAAAAGAATATGGAAGTCTGGGCATTTACGGGGCTGACGACCATCATAGGCTGGTTTAAGTGATCACTTTACACACGTGTATCATTCACCAATTCTACCCATTATTGACAACCACACTACTCAAATTCTTGGAAGTTCTATATATATGAACCAATTTAGAAACCTTGTTCTTGAATCACTAGAACTTCACTAGAGACATCTATTGGTGAGATGAGAGATTGTAAAGAAGCTTTTTATTAAGCTCTCATATTAGTATGTGAGATCCGAATCCTGGATTATAATCACACACATGAGAAACGCCAGAAAATACCATTTTCATTTTTATTATTAAGCTTATAATTTGACCAGATAATTTATTTACAACATTTTGAGTGTGTCCAAATACTTGTTCATAAAATCTGGATTATCTCCAATTACAGGAGTTATTTTCATTTTTTTTTTTTTTTTTTTTTAATTATTAATTAACAGATTTTTAATTGAAAACAAATCCAAAAAAACTGTCATAAGTATTACTATATAATATTATAACTTACATTTCTTTATCAAATAGCACTGGCGCACAATTTACAGCTTTTATTTTGTAACTGGCATTAAATTCCTGATCTTTATGGACTTTATGTTGTAAATAAATATAAAATACTTATATAGTCCAATTATAAGCTACATGTAAATATAAAGCCCTGTAAATACCCAGACTTCCTTGTCCTTCTTCATCTGTGTTGAGGTGTCAAAAAAAACTGTGTAAATAGTGGTTCTGTTAAAAATTAAAAATTTAAGTTCGCGATACGGTTAATAACGCTGGCCAACAATTTACAACTTTTATTTGGTAACTGGCATGAAAATACTTGAACTTTCCATAGCTGAATGTAGCATATAAAATTTTTTAGTTATGGATATTTTTAGTTCTGATATTGACTAAAGCTTATCTTATTATTTATGTATAAATATGTAAACATATAACGCTATTGTATTCAATATTAATAAGTTAATATATTTCTACTGTTACTCCATAATTATCAATATTTTCTTTAATCCCTTTGACCTTAGACTAAAACATGTCTAGATACCAACCACTCAGTGGCGTGCCTAGGGTTTACGAGTAAGGCAAGTCCATTATTTTTCACATTCGTGAATACATGATGTACCTTTAATTTCTTCACCTTATATCATTCACAGTATAGTAAGAACTCAGAAAGTATTATAAATATAAACAATGTATTGTAATCATTGTAAAAATATGCATACATGTAACTTTTGTAAGGTGTAGCCATCACCTTGAAATAAAGAAAATGTTCACCATAATAAAATATCTTCCTCAGATATCAACCATCACCAATAAGAACCATCACCATATAATGGCATGCATAGTGTTTAATAATCATATAAGCGCACGATAATTTAAAAACAGTCATACATTAATTATGTATTTTTAATAATTTGGTCTAGATTTAGTCATTTTTATTTGGAGTTGTTAGGCAAGCTGGGCTTTTGGGCTTCTAGGGAAGTACCGCCACTGCAACCACTATTACGGTTTCAACGTATGGAATCCATACAAACAATATGTATATGACTGTACATCTTCTTCTTCTTCTTCTTTTTGATGGCTTTTCACCCTTCTTGGGTGTTATAGCCAGTGTCGAGTTATTATGACTGTACATCAAAACTTGACGTGATACAAGCTTATCACCATATAGATTTATAGAATAAGAATGATTAATTTAGTCCAAATCAGTCATCAAAATTTCAGTTACAAAATCATTGATGGCCAGTGTAAGTAAATAGTTAAAAAGACATCAACAATGTTTCTCTTAAACGTTTTAAAAGAAACATAATTTATGTCTATTTTATTAATCATTACATTCTACATATCGCAGGCACGATTTGTAAATGAATTTTGGTAGGACTTGGTGTGCATTTTAGGGATTTTCAATAAAGTTTTTTTTCTGGTCTGTGCTACCGCGACTCTAAAATTGACAAGTGATGAAAGCTCTAGGCGATCTACATAATTATTAAAAAAATTGTAAAGGAAAATAAGGTCAGCAGTGTTCCTACGTGTTACGAGCTTGGGTAAATTCATAATTTCATTACATGGAACCATCCGTCTAAAATTACAAATATTAGTAATTAACTAACTTTTACAATATTTTGAGTGTGTCCAAATACTTGTTCATAAATCTGAATTATCTCCAATTATTTTTTACATTATTTTTGACATCTCAACTTACTTCAATAAGAATATGGAAGTCTGGGCACAACAGGGCTTACGATCGTCATAGGTTGTATGTTATTAACTAACCAACCATCACGTGTCCGCAGGGGTAAGCAGAGAGTTTTTGTTTACCATACCGCAAAGTTATAAGTGCTTTGAATATACATAATATATTTAAAAAAAAATTAAGTTGCATTAAGTTACTATATTTTTGTCTGCCTCCGTAGTGTAATAGTCAGCACGCTCGGCTACCGTTCTGGAGTACCGTCCCGGGTTCGATTCCCAGGGGGGGTCAAATAAATACAAGTGATTTTTTCACTGTAATATTTATTCAATACTACCCTGGACTGGTACCTGAAGCGGAGGGCTGATCACCTTTCCTTCATGTATAAACGATCAAGATAATACTGCGTTTATATGAAGCAGTGCCCTATGCACCAATGGGGGTGCGGATAAGGGTTTCATTATTATTATTATTAGGTTAATATCACTATTTCTTAAAATCTATTATGGCACGTGTTTTAATGAATTCCGCATTATTTTTAAATACGATGTTTGAATGATGATATTTGAATGAACGAAATGCATTGAAATACGTATGACAATAGATTTTATGAAAAAGTGGTATTTACCAAGTAAAACTTAAATCAAAATGGATAGATTTTACCAAAATTGATTGCAAAATTCTAATAATTGATAATACAGAATTTAAATCATTAAGGCACCAAACTTTGTCTACTTGGAAATATGAGCTCAGACACTTTTTAAAGTACGCTCAAGACATTTATTCACAGACCTGTTTTAATATTATTCTGCCCTAGAAAAAAATGCCTCCATCTTCATTATTTTTTAATAAACTCTTTGAATTTTTATTCAAATTGAGAGCAAATTGATTCCTGTTAAATGTCTTCGTTGGCGATGACGATCAGACTCCCATAAATCATCTTCCTGCCTCGGGGTATCTCGAACGAGCTGGTTGGCGTCCTATTGAATTAATGACTGAAAATTTGATGAACAAATTCGATATTAATAATCATATAAATTCAATACAAAACAAAACTATATAGGTTCACACACAACATTTTGAATATTAACAACATTTTGAGTGTGTCCAAATACTTGTTCACAAAATCTGGATTATCTCCAATTACAGGAGTTATTTTCATATTATTTTTTGATATCTCATCAAAGATGAAGAAGAATATGGAAGTCTGGGCATTTACGGGGCTTACATAGGCTTGCATAGGCTGGTTTAAGTGATCACTTTACACACGTGTAACATTCACCAATTCTACCCATTATTGACAATAATGGGTAGAATTGGTGAATGTTACACGTGTGTAAAGTGATCACTTAAACCAGTCTATGACGGTCGTAAGCCCCGTAAATGCCCAGACTTCCATATTCTTCTTCATCTTTGATGAGATGTCAAAAAATAATTTTGAATATTTCTTTAAAATTAAACACTTTAATATACCACTTTAATGAGTTTTATTTATACATACGATTATTTTCGAAAACTTACAGATGTTTTCATCTTCTGGTTAAAATTAAAACCAACGAACAAAAAATTTATTAAGGGGTATATTTAGGTTAATATAGGGAAGAGAGGAGGGCCAATATAAAAAAAATATACTGGCCAAGCTGCGAGAAGTCTAAAAATTAGAATAAGAGAACATCGCCGTGGACTAACAAGTAATTATTTTTCGGAATTCGCAAATCATATCATGGAAACTAGCCGCTCATTTGATTCTCATACACTTAAATTATTACACACGTTAATTAATAATATACTGTTTCAAAATACGTCACCATTATTATCAATATTTCCTTTTGAAAAAAATCTTGTTCCTTAAAAAGCTACATGCGTCATCACTTATATCATCTATTACCAGGTCGTGATCCCTGTAAATGCCTCGACTTTCATATTTCATTCTTCACTTTTTGAACATCCTTCATTTATTTCCTTTTTTATATATATACCCTTTTTTATTTGACGTACCCAGATTGATAAAATTCTTTCATTAATTGATTCGGCAGTCACTTTGTGGTAAAATATATCCATTTTTAATTAATGTTTTACTTAGTAAATACCACTATTTATTAACTAAGTAAAACATAAATTAAAAATGATAAAATTCTGTTGATGATAGCATTAAAACATAAAAGTCCATCTTATAAATGATAAAATGATTAATGATAAAATGCTGTTGATGATAGCATTAAAACTTAAAAGTCCATCTTATAAATGATAAAATGATTAATGATAAAATTCTGTTGATGATAGCATTAAAACTTAAAAGACCATCTTTTAAATGATATCTTATTTTAATACTGAGATCATTACTCTACGGAGCTTATCCATTTAATCGATTTTGTTCTCTAATTGGTCTCAAACTGAATTCGTTTAGCTATATAATTATATGGTCTACTTTTAAATTTTAAATAAATAAAAATTCCATATTTCTATAACGAAAAAACAACCTGCCACTTTTTAAAATATTGTAGTATTAAAATACTACGTACTTATATTTTTAAATATTTCAATTAATTAACATTTATTCTACAATATCATAGACTGGATTATTCACCTTACGGATGATATATCAATATTATAGATGTCTCAACTTAAGATAAAACGTAAATCGTTATTTTTTATTTTGGTTAGCTATTTATTTTGGTTAACAATAGCAACATATCGCTCACTTCTTTGAACAACGTCATATATCAAAAAACTTGATTTTTCAGGAGATCGTTTGTAAAGTATAAAAATAAATATCCAGTCACTTATTGAACTTTTTGCTGTGCAACAGATGTTTTTAGGTAAAACCTGAATGTTTTTTTCTCCATTTGAAAAATATTTATTAAATAAAAAAATAATAATTAAATAATACTTTTCTTTAAAAATAAATAAAACAACACTTTCTACCCTGTAACGGGTAAATATTAAGTTAAAAATATGCCGCTTTTGCAGGGATATAGTACATTTTTTGGGCATTCCGAAAACATGCAAACTGACGATTTTTTTATGTATGACGTTGTTGAAAGGTGTATATTTGAAAAGTACGCAAAGTTTGTAGTACACAAACGCTCTTAGGACGTTTTTCCACTACACGGGATTTCACCGTCCGGCAGTCTGGTTTTGAAAAATTAAAACTACTACGACAGTTTAGCGTGATCGAATTTACGCGCAACGTGTTCACGCGCTGATCAAGAGAAGAAATATGGACAAAAGCACAAGCCAATCCAAGCGAATCGATGTTTTAAAACTGAGGTGCCGTTCGATAAAATTACACGGAATCCCGGGTAGTGGACAAGCGCCCTTACTCTGGCGAGACTTTAATTTACAAGGTCCTAGGTTTTAATTTATGTCTCGATAAATTAATTAATTTTTAATAACGTATTAATCCTTTCCTTAGCAGATCATTAAAAGCTAAGCTGAGCGCATTCATTTTGTAGATTGGGATATTTTTAAAACCCGATTAAAAAAGATCTTCGAAATTGTTTTTATTTTGTTTGATCACTTTCGTTTCGGTTCATTGCTTTGGCGGTGCCATCGAGAATATCAAACTGTGGGGATACAATAGTCCATGTAATATTTTTCGACAACTCAACATAGATAAAGAAGAATATGGAAGTCTGGGAATTTACGGAGCTTACGACAGTCATAGGCTGGTTTAAGTGGTCACCTTACACACGTGTAACATTTACTAATTCTATCCATGGTTGACAACCACACAACTCAAATTCTTGGAACTTCAATATATGTATATGGTTCAATTCCGAAACATAATGCTTGAATCACTAGAATTTCACTAAAGACATCCATTGGTGGGATAAAAGATGTTTTTATTGTTTAACGTGTGTTCAGTGATCACTTAAATCAGCCAATGAAAAATAACTCCTACAATTGGACAAAATCAATATTTGTGAACATGTGTTCGGACACGCTTAAAATGTTCATATAAATAAGAATGTAAGTTCACAACATTTTGAGTATATTTTGATATATTCGCAGGCATATAGGCAGAAAAGCAGTGCCTATCCTAACTTACCCGCGTGTTATGTAAAAACGAAAGCAGTACCTACCCTTCCTTACTAAGTTGTACCTAGCTTACCTTACTACCACCTCTACTGCCTACCCTAATGAATTGTCGGTGCACGCCACTGTTCAATATCTGTCTTTTCTCCACTTTGAAGTTATTTTTACATCCAGCATACATAAAGAAGAATTAAAATGAAGAAGAAAAAAATTTCTTGCGTTTTCTAGCATGTAAAAATAACCTGAGGTTCGGATCTTGCATACAAATAAAAGGATCTCTGCTAAATAAAAGCTTTCTCAATCCAACATAGATGACTGTTGAAAACTTATACATATGTACTGTGTCATGAGATTGATCATAGATATATCTAAGATTTCCGAAAATTTAAATAGTGTGATTATCAATGTCAAAGATGAAGATAAATAAGGTAGTCTAGGCATTTACGGGGCTGACGACAGTCATAGGCTGGTTTAAGTGATCGAACTTGAGTAGTGTGGTTGTCAATATGTCAATAATGGGTAGAATGATGAATAATATACGTATGTAAAATGACCACATAACCAGCCTTTGATAGGTCATAAGTCCTGTAAATACCCAGACTTTCATATTCTTCTTCATCTATGTTGAGATATCAAAATGTAAAAACACGAAAGTTTCTAAAATAAGCATTTTTCTCGAAACGTGTTCTTAAAACCAGTCGTGTTTACATTAATAAAATCAATACTGGTTAAAAAACCTTTTCTTCAAAAATAAAAATAAAACACTTATATTAGTTTAAAAAATATGTTTGAAGATATAATTCTTTCTTAAAAACGGTAGGTTATAAAATGTGAATAAGCTTTGAGAACCACTGGGAAAACATAGTTAACCCGTTAGTGTCGTGAGATACACATCTTAATTGGTTATTTCTCACCCTCAGATCATTAAAGGGTTAATGCGATGGAGCGCGTTCGACCCGCATACTTTGAAGTTTATTATTAAAAGAAAAGAAAAAAAATACAAAAATAATGGTATCGACAAAAACTTGTTTTAGTTTCTGTTGTACATACGATCAGATACAATGGTAATATATTAAATATTAAATTTTAGTCATATATATGGCTTACTAGGTCTTTGTAATGCATTTTTCACATTCATCTTACATATTTTTACTATCCTACCTGCAGACAAGCCACAAAAGTAGAGACTTTGTGGGTTATTACATTTTTTTTTAAATGTAACAGACTTCACATAATATTTTTTTTTTATTTCTAAAAAGATTTTTATTTCTTTCAACTTTACATTTAATTTATTTATTGTTTCGGCATTAACTTTGTGGTAAGACATGTTACAATGATTAAAGAAAACACTTGTTTTTTACCACTTGAGTTTTATTATAGACTACATGTTTCAGAAGTTAAACTTCCATCA
>NW_028281182.1:0-30000 GCF_059751285.1 Brachycentrus maculatus | reverse complement strand
ATCACGTGAATAAACAATGATTCTTTAAATTTAATGCGTAATATCGCTGTCAATATTACAGGGTAGAATTAGTAAATGTAACACGTGTGTAAAGCGATTACTTAACCCAGCATATGACAGTCGTAAGCCTTGTAAATTCCCAAAAAATCAAGACATTTTTATGTTTACCGATTTCGAGACGTAGGTACCCGTAAAGTTAAGTGTGTGAATAGTGCTATGATGGTGACGGGTAGTATTGTTCGCATGCTGTTGTAGTGATTGTCCTGACGAAGAGACAGCAACATCCCGTAACCGGTAGACATAAAAATCTCGGTGAGTGGTTATATACTAATATAACTAACATTTAATAAATATATTAAAGTAAAAATGAGTTACCACAAAGTAAATGTTTTAGATATTAATTATATTGAGAATACCATAAAATGAATTCCGACGTACATCTCTATCACCTTCTCCACGTCTAAACCCTTTTCCACCCACACCCTACTTACACCCACAGTACCTACCACAGTTTTAATTACAGCCCTTTAAGTGTTATGTGTTTGCTTTATGGGGATGAATGGGTTAATTAAATATCGAGGATAAACCACGGAATAAAATATGGCCCATAAACGACCGCAGAATTACACCTGTCAACCATATTAAACGATTGCAATATACGGGCTCGCGGAGATGTGTCCATAAAACGCTTATTAAAGAGTCTTCGTGTATCTATGATGTGTAATGCAATGGATATCCAGCATTACAAAGTACCACGATATCTTACATCCTTATTAATAATAATGTAAATAAGGTGTGGTTGTCAATCATGGGTAAAATGGTGATTTGCACGCCTGTAAAGTGATCACTTTCCACATAATGTGGACTCACACGAGAAAATCCAAAATTTTAAATAAAGAATATTTACGATGATATTTTTTGACGTATCATCAAAGATAAAGGAGAATATGGAAGTCTGGGCATTTACGGGGCTTACGACCGTCATAGGCTGGTTTAAGTGATCACTTTCAATAACATTCACCAATTCTACCCATTATTGACAACCACACTACTCAAATTCTTGGAAGTTCTATATACATGAACCAATTTAGAAACCTTGTTCATGAATCACTAGAACTTCACTAGAGACATCTATTGGTGAGATGTATATTATATACACACATATAAACATATTCATGGGAACTTTTGTACTATTGAGAGGTACCATTGAAAAATAATCTGACCTTACCCTAACCTAATTTAACGAATCTGATTAGTTTTGACCCCCGCTGGCTAAACCTTATTATTCCCTTAAATGCTTGTATCTCTCTTCAAGGCGATGTAGTTCTCACCTGTATTATTTTATTGTTACTCGAAGCATAAATTAAGAATAAGTACTTATCATTGTTAACAAGTATCGATTAGTCGACATGATTTTAAATAATGTTTTAATATTTCAAAAGAGAATTGTCATGTTCATTATTATCATTAAACGTCCACTTTTTAAAAAAAAATTATCATATTTTAAAACAGAAAATCTCCAATCCATTATTATCATTAAATCTGTATTTTTTTATTACATCAACATGATATTTTAAATGGGAATTCTAATTTTTGTGATTTTCCTTAAAAAAAATTTAAGATTTTCCTTCTAAATTGGTTCATACATATATACGTATATACATAGAACTTCCAAGAATTTGAGTAGTGTGGTTGTCAATAATGGGTAGAATTGGTGAATGTTACACGTCAGCCCCGTTAATGCTCAGACTTCCATATTCTTCTTTATCTTTGTTGAGATGTCAATATATATATATATATATATATATATATATATATATATATATATATATATATATATATATATATATATATATATATATATATATATATATATATATATATATTAATATATATATATTATATATATATATATATATATATATATATATATATATATATATATATATATATATATATATATATATATATATATATATATATATATATATATATATATATATATATATATATATATGCCGGATTGAGTCACAGCAAAGCTATGACGGCTATAACTTGTTATAAACATCTCTTTCACCTCAAAACAATAAATACAATAAAAATATTTGAGTAAATTCAACATACATATGAGTAATATATTGTATTAAGCGCGCTTGAGGTAGTATTGTAGGAAAATGGCTCTATTTTAAGTATGTGATTTGAAATAAATATATTATTATTAATATACATCATAAAATTTTGTTTACACTCTTATTATAAAAAATATATTGCTATCCCACGCGCATTTATTTTCCGAAGTAGCGAATTATTATATTTTTTGCTTACGTATTACTTTTCCCATTTATTTTGTAAGAAAAACTTGCTTATCTAATACATGAGCAAACAATAAAAATATTACTTTATTTGTTTCAGTCAGCTACATTTTTAAATTCCGCATTGCAGCCTCGACAATTTCACTTTATAACATAATATTTCCGCTAAAATAATAACACACTTGTCATGAGGGAAAAAAACTATATAATGTAACGTTTCGAAATCAATTCTCTTTATCTTATACAGACGGTTCTGGTAGTGCGATATTTTTAATTTTATTTTGTGAATAAAAATGAGAAAAAATTACTTCATTTTGGTTTTAAAAGTTGTGTTATTTACGGGCACAAATGGGGAGACAAGTGAGTGTTTATACGTTTTATATTTTGCAAATGATCAAGAATAAATTATTTATTTATTTGTGATATTTAGTTATAATTTCGTTAATTTAATTTAGTTAATTTAGTTATAATTTCAAACTTCAAAGTAAAATTATTCGAAATATTATAAACCGAAAAGGGTAATTCTATTCCCAGTCCTCTCTTTTTCTCTTTATCCCATCCTCATCTCATATCTCTTGTTTTATAAAGATTTTTTCTCTCTTACTTTTCCTATGTATAAATGTGAAAAACTGTAATTGGCATTCATAATTTTTTTTGTATTCTGTTTTTTTCTTGTATTGAAACTGCTGTTTTTCGTTATAATAAAATAAAATAAAATAAAAAAAAAATTGAAAAGAAAAACCTTTGAATAATTTGAATGTAATAGTTTCCCAAAAACTGATAAAAACGTGTTATTTATCCTTGAAGATGAAAAGGTGCTTGTCAAAACCAGTTGAAAAAAAATACCAAATTGAAAAGTATTTGTAAAAACATGTATATTTTTATAAGGTTTTTTAATTACGCCACAAGAGGTTTAGAATTTGATATTAAATGAAATATTATTTTAACTCACCGTTTCACAAAGATGCTTTGGGTATATCTCGAATCTGAAAAGAAAAAAAATCACATGAAGTATTTTTTGAATAAATATATAACTTGATAGATACCGCTTTTCAAAAAACTTTTGGGTCACGTGTTTCGATGCTTTCAACATCGTTTTGTTGATGATATGATATTGTTGACAAATCTATTTTAACACGTGTTTCGGTGAACAACATTGAATACATCAGAACATGTGTTGCTATAGATTTCAACAAGAAGTTCTATTTGTCATGTAAGGTTAAATAAAAAATATAAGGAAATACTGCATAGTGACTACTGAGCCCATTTAAAAAAATATAAACATTAAGTTGTTTATTTTTATTGTATTCATAATATGGTAATAATTTTTTCTATCATTTTAATAGGATTTTTAGAATAGTTATTCAGATTTTTTTATTTAAGTATTTATTTTAATTTTCAGATATGTACTGTCATGATTCTGCGACTGATCTCTATTATCCAGTGAATAGCACATGGCCTTCTACGGTTTTTTGCGGAACCTATACTTGCCATGCAAGAAAAATTAAAGAAGAAGGCTCAGACAGAGATCATATCGTACCAACCATTACAGAAAACAAAACCGATCAATCGAATATACCCAAACATGGAGAAGAAGGTGAGGATTTACTTGAAGACGCTTCAGAAATTATAAATATTGTTCGAAAAAACTATAGAGAAGCAGAAAATGAAAGCGATGAACACAGTGATGAATCAAATGATCCCAGTGATGAACCAGATGTCAAGTCAGATCTTGAAAAATTGGTCAAACTTTACAAAGCTTCAAAAATTTTGACGAGTGCTATCAAGGAATCAGAATCCTTATTAGGAGTTCCAGATGATAATGGCGATTCTAACAATCTGGATATTCATATGACTGAATTAGACGACATCAAAAATGGACACTTAACACCTGAAAAAATCAATCAAACTTTCGAAACCATTTATAACGAGTATAATGATTATTTGAACAAATACTATTCGCATTATCCGGACTATCGGCACGAACTCGATGACTTGTTTGATGATGATGAAATCACTTCTGATATGGATGCAAACAGTAGCGATAACATTTATGCAACATGTCCTTTGCATGCCAAAAATCCTACTCCTGGACCCACAGCCAAACCACAGCCTTGCTTCCAAAACTTTCAACATTATCCACATTATATTTATGATGAAAATTCGAAAACCTTCACATACAAGGTTTCTCTAGATAACAGTTGCAATCATTATATTCATAATGAGGTTTTGTCACCAAGACAAAATTTGGAAACAAATGAACAATGTGATACTTCAAAAACATCGTGTGATAGTTTAACACCAGTCGTAGAAACGACGACCGCTAAAGATGAACCACAAGACGAAAAAATAAGTTTATGTGATTTTCATATAGCTGGAGCAGATGCTCCGTCACTTCCTGTCGAACCAGACACACATTCTAACAATGAACCAAATGAAATCAACAGCAAAATAGGTAACGATTTTTCACAAGATGGAAACATACTACCAATGCCTATTTCAAATCCAACGAACTCTGCACCAGTCATTGAAGATGAATCTAAGGACAATAAAATAAATTCGTCTGATTTTCTTAAAGCTGGGGCAGATGCATTATCCATACCGTTTGAAAACCACCCATCATCACTTAATAAACCAAGCGACTATAGTGTATCATATTACAAATATGACCATAATGCTAAAAAGTATGTTGTCAGAACACCAAAAAACTCTGAAGAATATGAAAAATTCAGACAGGAATATATCAATGTGTACAACCTTACAGATTCATCAACCAATAATCAATTTCACGATCTAGATTCATACAGAGACTACTTCGTTGCCCACTTTTCAAACGAAACAATAAATGCTACAAAACCAAAATCTCACAACGATATGGATGGCCAAGGTAGTGAAATTAGGAATATTTTAAATGTGAACGCTGATATTTTAGGAGACAGAGACGACATCATTTATCAAACAGCTAAATTCACAGATCCTAAAGAAGTTCCAACTTACGAATATAAACTAGCTAAGAAAAAGACAAACAATAATGATAATCTAGACGACTTGCTAAAAGAATTCAATATTTTAAAAGAAGAAGATGACAAAGCTCAAAAATCGAAACCAAGTGTATTTCAGCCAAAATCTTTATATCCCAATATCTTAAAACCCAAACTGGAACTACCGACTGTGCCATTAAATATTGGTTCACCAAACGTTCACATACCACAAATTGTCTTACCCAATGTAAAACTGTCAGAAAAACTAAAATCCTCAAATATTTTAAGACAAAACGCAGAAAATTTACAGAAAACGCTTAAAATGTTAGCTCCAGACCATATTGCACCGATAATACCAAAGCCAGGGAGATTGAGTGATATGATCTCAGACCTCAGTTCTGTGAAAATTCCAAGTACTCTGAGTGGAGAAGACCCTTTTAAAAATATGTTTTTGAATCCAATTTCTGGACAAAAAGGTCTGGCAAGGTTGAGACCAGCTCAACTCAGTCCGTTGTTGCCACGATTACGTCACAAGAGAACTGCAGATTCTCAGATTGATGCTGATATCGAAGCTGGTGGGAAAAGTGATCATTGGAAAACCTACATTACAGTTGAAGGGTAAGACTCTCATTTTATTAAATAGAATCTTCTTCTTCTTATTTAGTAAGGACGATGTCCTGTTACTATCCGGTCTGCTCCTGGGAGGTGGAAGACCAGCTGTCTCTACATCGTTTAGGTGGTCTTCCTGGAGATCTGTTGCCTCTAAGGCAGCTGTGTGCTGCTATCCTCACCACTCTATCCGAATTTGCTCTTCTCACATGATTTCTCTAGAAACGTCTTCTTACTCTTCCCCATCGCACATAAAATATGATAGAATGTGGTTGTTTAAATACTACTACTACTGCTACTACCATCACGCCGTTTTCTGAAGAGTTAGGCAGAAAGGATGGAACACCACACTCTTCTATCCTGACATACATTTCTAGCTTCCTTCACTCCCATACATCTAGTCTTACATGCCCACCGATTACGTAGACTTTTGACATCATCAATTTTCAGAAATTAAAAAAACTAACTAACAATCACGATGCTTTTCCACAGGGGTAGGAAGAGAAAATAGCACACTAATATGTCTTTCAAACAATCTTTGCCTCTTCCACATTCATGCATGGCTTCCAAATTTACATCTATTTAGACTGTCAGTGACAGGGACATTGGAAACTATTATTCTAAACGATTTTCATGTTGTCTTCTTAAGGAAAGCCCTCAATCACGAGTAATTTAAAATATTATTTTAGTTTTGTACTGATATTTCTTCGTGGAACTGCATTAAATATGTAAAAATAACAATTTCATAGTTTTTACCACATATATTTTTAATTCATATGGAAAAAAACAACATACTTAGTTGTTATTTTATTTTATGAAATCTCATAGTCAAAATAATAAAATGAAGATACAGATGGTACGTTTTCCCAAGGCAAGAAAATGTTCAATAAATTAATTCATCATATTTTACGAAATAATATATGTAATACAGTGTGGCGCAAAATTTATCACCTTATCAAAAAAATAAAATTAAAAAATTAAAATAAAAAATAAAAAAATATTTTCAAGAGATGTTATAATCCAGGATTCGGACCTCACATACTAATATAAGAGTTTCTGCTTGATAAAAAGCTTCTTTACATCTCACCAATAGATATATCTAGTGAAGTTTTGGTGATTCAAGAACAAGGTTTCTAAATATGTTCATATATATAGAACTTCCAAGAATTTAAGTAGTATGGTTGTCAATAATGGGTAGAATTGGTGAATGTTACACGTGTGTAAAGTGATCACTTAAACCAGCTTATGACGGTTGCCAGCCCCGTAAATGTCCAGACTTCCATGTTCTTCTTCATCTTTGATGAGATGTCAAAAAATAATATGAAAAATGAGTCCTATCATTGGAGATAATCCAGATTTGTGAACAAGTATTTGGACACACTCAAAATGTTAAGTCATTGTTGCACCAAATGAACGAAATGCCAAATATGATTGATGATGATTGACGTACGACGCTATTTGCAAAAATATGGCATCTTTTGATATGTTATTAATTTTTTGCTATCCAGTACAAAGTTACATTCACTTAGCTTTAGGCAAGAAATGATACGATTCATAAAAACATATAGTTGATATGCCGAACATGTTTATATCAGATTATTTATCTATTTTTCCAGATGTCCCGAAACGCTAGAGCCTGGAAAATACAGGATCGGAGATCTGGATAAACATTTTCCAGCCTGCTGTCCGCAGAAAATAAATTCGTAAATAAAATCCCTCAAGAAATATATTTCTAGCAGTGTTTTCAAATTTGCTCGAAACAGAAAAAAAAACAAACATGATTCTCTAAAACGTAACTAGGCACAAAAAATACGAAAACATAAATATTTTCTCTTGTTATTTGATTTGATTTAATGAAATTGTTTTTTGAGAAAACAAGAACAAAAAGTATAATACTTTTTTTTATATTTATAAATTATTTTTTTTGGTACAAATATACATTTTTAATACGTTATGTCTATAAACATCAATATCAATGTATTAAGTAACATTCCTAGTACAATGATTAAAGAAAACACTTGTTTTTTACCACTTGAGTTTTATTATTGACTACATGTTTCAGAAGTTAAGCTTCCATCATTCAGGTCTGTATAATAACAGATAATAATAATAGTTAATAAAAGTGATAATAGTTATTATACAGACCTGAATAATGGAAGTTTAACTTCTGAAACATGTAGTCTTTAATAAAACTCGAGTGGTAAAAAACGAAGTGTTTTCTTTAATCATTGTAACATGTCTTACCACAAAGTTAATGCCGAAACAATAAATAAAATAACATTCCTAGTAGTGTTTGTTTTATACATTAATTCAATATTTATTTATTTTTTTAATAAAGTAACAAAGAATATTATAATTTAATTAATTTTCTTTTGTAGATATTTCTACTTTTAACATAACTTAATACTAGTTACGCTGTTCCTATCCAAAAAAGAGACTTTGCTCTTGTGCTTAAAGTATTTCTAGAAGTGTGTGTTTTACACATTTTTATTTTTTTTATATTTTTATAAAGTAACATTTTTTTATTAATTTGCTAGCGTTTCTACTTTAAACATATCTTATACTAGCTACAATGTTTCTCTGCATAGAGACTAAGCTTTTTTATTTGTAGAGGGACTTATACTCATTGTTTATTGTTGTAATGGTTTTTATTTTCCTTGAATTATTTATTTTTCGTGTGTGTATTTTTTCGATTAACATGTGTAAAAGGTATTTAATTTATTTTAATGAATTATAAGATAATTCAAACATCTCCTTATTTTTTACATCTGTAGAATGTTTATTCCGATGGTGTTTTAAAATGATGCGGAATGCATCGAAATACGTGTCACAGTCGATTTTAAGAAAAAATGGTTTTTAAAAAGTAAATATTTAATTAAAAATTCTAGTGAATTCAAACACTTTGTTTCGAATTTAAACAATATTTTTAGAAGTTCCAAGAACTTGATTAGTGTGGTCGTCAATCATGGGAAGAATCAGTGAATGTTACTTGTGTAAAGTGATCACTTGAACCAGCCTGTGCGGTCTTAAGCCCCGTAAGGCCCCAAAATTGAATATTCTTCTGCATCTATGTTGAGATGTCAAAAAATTATTTAATTTAAAATATCACTGAATGGTGATATTTACCAAGTCATACATAAATTACGAATGGATACATATTACCTCAAAGTGACTGCTGAATCAATTGATGAAATTATTTATTTACATTTTCTCATAGTAAATTACATATAATTTTTATGATAATACTTTGGTTCATTAGATTCAGTCTGAGTTGACCTCAAATGCTTTTATTTCAAATGAAAAAAATGAATTTTTATTTGTAGAAATATCTGTCATTTTTTATTGTATTCTAACTGCAGGCAGTTAAATTATAGTAGAATTCCATTTTGAATTGTTGGATAATATATCTAAAATTAAACACGGTTATTGGATTGAATTCTACTTTTATTTACACATATATGATAGTATGTGACTTTTTATTTTTAAAGAGAAATATTTGTGTTTTTATTATTTGCACAAATATTTCAATTTCACGCTTTTTCTGTGAGCCTAAGCGGCTCATTATTAGAAATAGGTATCAAACTGCGGTAGAGGGGTTCGAACAGAGAAACTCTGACTAAGAGTCCGCGACACTAACCGCGGAACCACAACCCGACACGTTTCGTCTTATTAAGACATTAAAAAGACGAAATGTTATTGTTTGTGTTTGATAATGTCTTAATAAGACGAAATGCGTCTCATATAATATTTTCATATATATGTGTACATAAATGTAGAATTCAATCCAATAGCCGTATTTAATTTTTGATGTATTACCCAACAAAACATTTTTTAATAAAATTTTATTCCCATTCTTCATGGACCTCACTGATTGACCACTGAAGGCTCTAATCGATTGAACGAAATCGAAACCCACCCCGTAACCACCCTATACATTACACGTTCTGTCATTAAAAGTTATTTTACTGTTTTTTACGTTATAAAGTTTGACGTGTTTCATCACCGGGTGTTCGGAAAATTTCGCCCCATTAATCATGCGCCGATTTAAATTGTCACCGCAATGAAATATTGCTCAACCTGTCAGCTGTTATGATCCACCGTGTACCTCCGAATTTTTTCATCAAATGTGGAGGTCCTCACAAAAACGTTACATTTTCATTATAAATGATATTAAGTGTACAACATTTTGAGCGTGTCCAAATACTTGTTCACAAATCTGGATTATCTCCAATTATAGGAGAGTTTTCATATTATTTTTTGATATGGATATGGAAGTCTGTTATAAGCTGAAATGATAAAAATAAAAATGGTATTTTCTGGCGTTTCTCATGTGTGTGATAATCCAGGATTCCGACCTCACATACTAAGAAAGAGTTTCTGCTCAATAAAAATGTTTCTTTGTATCTCACTAATAGATGTCTCTAGTAATTCAAGAACAATGTTTCAAAATTGGTTCCTACATATCGTTCACTCCTTTCAAGAACGTCATAAATCAAAATACTTGATTTTTCAGGAGAACGATTTTAAAGTTAAAAATAAAACACAATGTATTCAAAATAAATATCAAGCCACTTATTGAACTTTTTACTGTGCAACAGATCTTTTTAGGTAAAACCTGAAGGTTTTTTCTCCATTTGAAAAATATTTAATTTATTTATAAATATAATTAAACAATACATTTTCTTCAAAATGCAAAAACAACATTTTCTGCCCTGTAGCGGGTAAATATTAAGTTCAAAATATGCCGCTTTTGCTGGGGTATAGTACATTTTCTGGGCATTCCGAAAACATGCACAACTGAAAATTGTCGACTTTTGATTTATGACGTTCTTGAAAGGAGTGAGCGATATGGAACTTCCTAGAATTTGAGTGTGTGAATTTGAGAATGTGGTTTTCAATAATGGGTTGAATTGGTGAATGTTACACGTGTAAAGTGATCACTTAAACTAGCCTATGACGGTCGTCCGCCCCGTAAATGCCCAGACTTCCATACTCTTCGTCATCTTTGATGAGATATCAAAAAATAATATGATATTGAGTAATAAAAAACTCTAGCTTGTAAAATTATTACGTTTTTTGCGATTTAATGATTTCATATTGGTTTAACACAGGATTGGCCACCTTTTGTCGCAACACTGATAAACATTTAGATAGAATACAGTAAACAGAACAGATTCGCATTTAAAGGATTTTTTGTGCAATATTGGAGATGTAACCTTTTGGTGATGACCTCCACAAATAATGTGCGGGCGTTAACATGTTACAGAGGTGTACATGTGTGACTGATAACATCTTTATGATCTTCACATGAGGGCGATTGAAATAAATATTTAAAAAATTATTAAATATTTAGAAATGACTTTTTTTATCATTTATATTATATTTGAGACTGAAAGCTTTTGGAGTTAAACCACAAATATTACAAACTACTGTTTTTTTTTTAATTAACAACAGTAATATATATATATATATATATATATATTATATATATATATATATATATATATATATATATATATATATATATATATATATATATATATATATATATATATATAATGAAACATTAAAAGAATATACATATAATAAAGCCAATTACAGTTAACCACAGAAAAACATAAATATTAGATTTATATTTTCTACTGACACTTCGTGATGGAATTGCATTTTTAATATATTATTAGATTAAAACCAATATTTTTAGCTTTTCCACTTTATTTTTATTTGACCACATTACATTTTCGTTACCGACATCATCAGACTAGTGGGAGGCTATGCAAATCGTTACGTTATATATAAAACAAGGCAGGAGTTGATAACCATGATTTGATATAATTTTATTGAGAAATTAATTTAATTTGAGTGAATTTAAGTATTGTATGATATAAAAATATTATATTACAAAAATATATTATATTACACAAAATATTTTTTATTGTTATAATTTTATTGAGAAATTAATTCAATTTGAGTGAATTTAAGTATTGTATGATATTAATATTTTTTTTATATATTATAATATTTTTTATATTAATATCATACAATACTTAAATTCACTCAAATTAAATTAATTTCTCAATAAAATTATATCAAATCATGGTTATCAACTCCTGCCTTGTTTTATATATAACGTAACGATTTGTATAGCCTCCCACCAGTCTGATGATGTCGGTAACGGCGAAACCAGGTCACTGGTCAAATAAAAATAAAGTGGAAAAGCTAAAAATATTGGTTTTAATCTGATAATATATTATAAATATTAGATATTAATAAAATATAAAATTAAGATAGGAGTTTATTAAAAAACAAATCTTCAAAGAATACAGGCAACAGATCTTGTTTGATTTATTTAGTTTAACGACATTTTGCGTATAATTTTGGTCAATTTATGTAAAAGCTAAAAATAAATTATAAGAAGTATATTTGCTAGCGTTTCTCGAGTATGTGAATGTAATCCAGGATTCGTAACTCAAATTCCAATGAAAGAGTTTCTGGTTAATAAAAAGCTTTTTTCATCACACTGTAGATGTCACAAGTGAAAGTCTATTCAGTTCAAGCGATATGTTTTGGTTTTAACAATATAAATAGATAGAAGTTCTAAGAATTAAAGTAGTATGGTTGTCAATCATGGGTAGAATTGGTGAATGTTACACGTGTGTAAAGTGATAAACTTAAACCAACCTATGACGGTCGTAGCCCCGTAAATGCCCAGACTTCTTTATTCTACTTCATCCATGTTGAGATGCCAAAAAAAACATATGTTCTTTAATTTGGTATAAACAGACATTATGTATTAATTTTTAAATCACACCCAAATTTTTTGAGTCAGTAACTTAGTAAAGTTATATTTTATTACCAAAAACACATAAAAAAATTATATTGTGACAATTGTTTCGCCTAGTTATGGCATTTTCAAAATCGTTGTTTGACTTTAAAATAAATACATAGATCAAAATGGAGATCTACAAATTAAAAGCCAAATCAATAAATAAACAGACTCGACTGCTTTTAAAATTCACCTCCTCTTACGACAGAAATAAGCGAAAAGGGGTAGTTTGATAACTCTAAGTCGAATAATTACGAACCCTGTTTTCATTATTTATTCAAACATCTGCCAGTAATTTCATGTCAAGAAGACAGCTAAATACCGAAGTGTAAATTTTTAATATTATTCCACAAAATTAAAAAGAGGTCGCTACAATCGATACAATTTTTCAATTCCTACCTCAGAATACATTTCAGGAAGGTTGAGCGTTAAGGGTAGCAAGTGGTTATTATTTATTTAAAATCGCTTTTCCAACATACTTTTCACTGTTAAACTATCGAGGCTTTTAAAGATTATTATGTCGACTCGTTCGAGATCAGTGTTTTTTTAAAAAAATCTACATACGCCTTTTGATTCCTATAAAATACACTTTTTTACAACGTTCTAAGTGTTTCTAAGTACTTGCTCACAAATCTAGATTTTCTCCACATAGGATTTTTTTAATTTTGACATCTCAACATAGATGAAGTAGAATATAGAAGTCTGGGCATTTACGGGGCTTACGACAGACATAGGCTGGTTTAAGTTTATCACTTTACACACGTGTAACGTTCACCAATTCTACCCATGATTGACACCCACACTACTCAAATTCTTGGAACTTCCGTCTATTTATATTGTTAAATTTCGAAACATATTGCTTGAATTAAATAGAATTTTACTAAAGACATCAACAGTGTGATGAAAAAAGCTTTTCATTAACCAGAAACTCTTTAATTTGTATGTGAGTACCGAATCCTGGAATGGCTCAAAATATAGAATAATTTTAATGTGTTTCTTCTTCATCTGTGTTGAGATGTCAAAAAAATAGTGTAAATAGTGGTACTGTTAAAAATTAAACATTTAAGAGCGCGATACGGTTAATAATCTTCACATTCGTTTGAAAATACCATCACTAGGCGAAATAATTGTCACAATATTAATTTTTATAAAATACAACTTAAAAGACTCAAAAAATCTGTGTTTGATTTAAAAATTAATTCATAAATAATTTACCGTTATAGTGCTATGCATTTTCGATAGAACTATCTCGAAGCGCTATCGCACTCTTTATCACCATTTTTCTTCTGCCAACTCCATGCTTAGCTTCCGGATATTGGAGCTAGTACCAGTACTCCATTGTGTAAAGCCAGTTTAGCCTTCCAAACTTTGAGTAGGATTCTTTTTACTCTTTTGAAACAAGACATTTCTTTTCGTGTCTTGTTTAAAAGCATGATTTCTTTGAAAACTTAGTAAGTGAGTGCGTATATGAAAGGAGCATCCTGAAAGGTCCTTAAGAAATGTTTCAAGGATGGTCTTGCGATCGATCATACTCGACAAATTAGGATTTTTGTCGTGTTTGTCGTAGTCCTTTGAAGGACTACGTATTCTTATTTATATAGATTACCTTTACCTTCTATTAGATATGTAATTTTATAAATCCCTTCAATGTATAATTATGAATTATTTTTGATCAACACATGATAATATATATTATTAGTATATTGTTTGATGTGTATATACATATATATATATATATATATATATATATATATATATATATATATATATATATATATATATATATATATATATATATATATATATATATATATATATATATATATATATATATATATATATTTATATATATATAAATATATATATATATACATATATATATATATATATATATATATATATATATATATATATATATATATATATATATATATATATATATATATATATGTATATATATATATAGATATATATATATATATATATATATATATATATATATATATATATATATATATATATATATATATATATATATATATATATATATGTATAAAGCTAACTAACTGACTAACCACCACGCTGTTTCCTCGTAGCGGTAGGCAGAGAGAATAGAACGCCACACCACTCTGTCTTAGCAAACATTCTTCGCCTCCTCCACGTTCATGCATCTCCTCAAACATACCCGCCAATTATTTCAGCTCTTAACCTGACCGTTTTCAAGTATTTGGCATACCTGATCGTGCCATGTTTTTCTCGGTCTTCCTCTGCTTCATTTTCCAACAACATTGCCTCAAATTTGTTTTACCGTTCTTTCCCCACTCATTCGTTCCACATGTCTAAACCATCGTTACAAACCTTTCATAATTTTATCGATAATGCTTATCTCAGCTTTGCATTTATTCCTTATTTCACTATTCTATCATACATCGTTTTGTCGCACATTCTTCTAAGAGATCGCATTTCGACTACATTACTCCTTCTTTTGCCAACTCCATGTTTCACTTCAATACATTAGAGTTGGAGCCGGGACTCCGTTGTATTACTACCAGTTAAGCTTTCGGGGAAAGCTTTTTATTTGCTATAACTTATAATATACATACAAATATGCATATACTATATGCAGATTATCAACAACAAAAAATTAAGTCAGTACTGATATTGAATTTTCCCCATTCTGGATAATTAGTTATGTAAATACAGAATACCTATAACAATTTTAAAACATTCAAATTTAGTGAATAACGAATTACGTGGTTATAATGCGGTCGACCAAACTGTTTCGAATCAATTCCATAAAATTACACAACTACCAAATTCCACGAAATTCCACCGCTGAATTGCTTTTAAAATGCAACAAATTATCTGCAATTTCCACGAATAGTAATAATCGTTCCTTTTGTACAAATTTCGGATTGTTTGCGTTAAAAGCTCATTTTAAAATAACGTTAATTGCATATTATTTTATTGTATTTATTGTAACTGCCGACAATTGGTAGAATTCCATATTAAATTATTGGGTAATTATTAGTTGAACACTGGTATTGGATTGAATTCTACTTTTATTTACATTTATATGATAATTTTATAATGTGTGACGCGTTTCATCTTATTGAGACATCAAACACTGATCCATTGTTTGATAATATGATAATATTTTAATATGTGACGCATTTCGCCTTATTAAGACATTATCAAACACTGATCCAGTGTTTGACAATATGATAATATTTAATATGTGACGCGTTTCGTCTTATTAAGACATTATCAAACACTGATCCAGTGTTTGATTATGTCTGGTATTGGGTTTATGGTTCCGTGGTCAGTGTCGCGGACTCTTTTCAGAAGTCAGAGTTTCTCGGTTCGAATCCACTCTACCACAATTTGATACCTTTTTCTTATAATGAGCCGCTTACACTCACAGAAATAGTATGAAATTGAAAGATTTGTGTAAATAATAAAAACACAAATATTTCTCTTTTAAAAAAATTAAACACCCTCAAATCCGTAAGTTTTGTATTATTTCGTTCATATTTCATCCGCCTTCGTAATGTGTAATGGTCAGCATGCTCGGCTACCATTCTGGAGGTCCCAGGTTCTATTTCTAGGGAGCGGTCAAATAAATATCAATGATTTTTTTACACAAATATATATTCAATATTGCTCAGGACTGGTGCCTGAAGCAAAGAGCTGATCACCTTTCCTTTACGTGTAAACGATCAAGATAATACTGCGTTTAAATAATGCAGTGCCCTATGCACCATCGGGGTGCGGATAAGGGTTCGAATGAAAAAAAAAATGATATGTGAAAAAATAGGATAAAAACGATAAAAAATCTCTTCATCCTTTAACGTCCCGAGGACACAACTCTAAAATTTACATATTGCAGTGCCTTATGCACCATCGGGGTGCGGATAAGGGATTGAAATCTTTTTCGGAATCAAGTAACTGTTTAACTTCATCTAAAAGTTCAATATTTCATTCCATATTTACGTCACAAGTTAAGAGTCTATAAAATAAACACTAAGCGTTCTAAGTGTCACATTCCTCAGTTATCTGCGGGGTCCCCTAATACCCCGAGGGGACCGAAAGGGTTATCTTAATTCTCCCATTTGCCGAGACACTTCTGTCCCTACCCCTTCCCTGATAAAATATGCATTTCCATTTAAAAGTGACAGCACAGAAAGGGTAAATTTTTATTACTTATGTAGATAATTAATTTACAGCATTTGGAGTGTGTCCAAATACTTATTTGGACACCCTCAAAATGTTGTAAATAAATTATCTGGTCAAATTATAAGCTTAAGAAATAAAAATGAAAATGGTATTTACTGGCGTTTCTCATGTGTGTGATTGAAATCCGGGATTTGGACCTCACATACTAATTTAAGAGTTTCTGCTTAATAAAGAGCTTCTTTACATCTCACTTATAGATGCCTCTAGTGAAGTTCTAGTGATACAAGAACAAGGTTTCTAAATTGGTTCATATATATAAAACTTCCAAGAATTTGAGTAGTATGGTTGTCAATAATGGGTAGAATTGGTGAATGTTACACGTGTGTAAAGTGATCACTCAAACTAGCCTATGACGGTCGTAAGCCCCGTAAATGCCCGGTAAATGAACGGTAAATATTTCACTTTCATATATCGCTCATTTGGTGCAAAAATGACCTAATTACACTTTTTTAAGATAGGTTAAATATGTCAAAATGTGGGGAAAGGCTATTTACATCGGGAAAAACTGGGACAGATTTGATTTTGTGGGAAAATGTTACGAGATGGTGCAAGTGTCATTGTAGAATTAAGGAAAATTGCGCTATTTCTGTTGCTACAACGTCTGAATGGTATCTTCTATAATATTTCTAAAACAATCACTGTATATTATTTATTTATTGTGACTGTTTTGATGCATTCCGCATCATTATCAAACACGTTTTTTTAATTTTATTTATTGTTTCGGCATTCACTTTGTGGTAAAACACGATAAAATTGTAAAAGAAAACGCTTGTTTTTTATACCACTTGAGTTTATTTTATTATGTCGACTAGTTTTGAATGCTATATTTAGACTTGAAGATGAAAGGGTAGCTTGCAAAATTAATCGTCCTTTTTAAAATAAACTCAATTAGTAAAAAACAAGTATTTACGCTTTTTTTAATAATGACGAAATGTTTCGAAACACACCGCTCACTCCTTTCAAGAACGTCATAAATCAAAAAACTTAATGTTTAAAAATATAATACAATGTATAAAAAATAAATATCAAGCCACTTATTGAACTTTTTACTGTCCAACAGATCTTTTTAGGTAAAACCTAAAGGCTTTTTATGCATTTGAAAATTATTGCCATGTAGCGGGCAAATATTAAGTTAAAAATATGCCTCTTTTGCTGTGATAAAAAGTTCATTTTCTGGGCATTCCGAAAACATGCACAACTGAAAATTGACAATTTTTGATTTATGACGTTCTTGTAAGGAGTGAGCGACATGTCACAATCGATTTTAAGAAATACCGGTATTTACCAAGTAGAATTTCAATTATAAATATGATAATTACTAGATACCTATGCTTAAATTGATGGCAGAATTGTTCGAAGACGTTGAAATTCATGTTTTTTTTCCACTGCGTAAAAAATAATCGTTAAGCAATTATACAGAATACTTAGTTCCATTAATGACTCCTACTTATTTTAAATTCTGGCGCGTTAGCCTGTAATTAGGGGATGAATAGAATTTGCATAATTAAAACGGATTTATAAAGTGAAGAAATCAAACATGATTTTAGATTTGCGAGGATTTATTGAGTACGGCCGTGTCGTCTGAAGATACGAAGCATTTTCAAACTGTTAACCTGAATAAAATTCGTTTTTATCTGAAAAAAATTAAGACAGTCGCAAAAAAATATTAAAATTTAATTTATTTGATATACATTTCTACTTTTAACATATCTTGATACTTATTACGCTGTTCCTCTCCTAAAAAGCGACAAAGATCTTGTGCATGGAGAGTGACTTTTTCACACAGTTAAGTTCACTTTTTTCTATTTTTTTTTAAACAGTCGCAAAAAAATATTAAAATTTAATTTATTTGATATACATTTTTACTTTTAACATATTTTAATGCTAGTTATGCTGTTCCTCTCCAAAAAAGAGACAAAGCTCTTGTGTTTGGAGATGGACTTCCACTCAATGTTTATAATTATGAATGAAACAGCAATTATTTTTGTTTGTATTTTTTTCAATCACCATGTATAAAAGGCATTTAATTTATTATTCGGAATTTTCATATTTTTTTGATCTGTAGGAAGGATTGAAATATTTGGTTCTCAAATATTTTATGTTCTGTTGAAATTGTTTGAAATTGCATTTTTGTATTTTTTAGATATTTTTTTAACGACTTTAATAATAGAAAAACATGCCATACTGCAATAATGTCACAGTACACTCTTTTCTTTAAGTTTTCTTTACCTAAAATGTGTTTCCTTTTCTCATACGTTTTACATTTCAAAAAGGTTGTGAATTCGATTAGTTTGAAGAGAAAGGTGTAGCCGCCGAGTGAATATGGTTGGTAATAGCAGCAGAAGAAATCCAAGAAAAACATGCCATGATCAAGTTTTTCGCATACGGCGTAGTCAGGTTAGGAGTTTGAAGAATATTCATACAGAATGATTGAATTTTAATTATAAAACGCTTTATACTTTTTTTTACGATTTTTAATATTTTTAAGGTTTGACAATCCCTGGTAACAGGTGAGAAAAGAATGCAGGGCCGATTCAGTTTTATCTTCAGAGGCTAATTTATTACCCCGCCGGCTCTTACAAACGCGTTAGCCACAAAAATCTAAAAGACACCCTTAAAATATACTTAGCCACCCTTCTGAATATACTTAGGGGTGAAAAGAAAATGCTAAAATGTCGGGGTTTTCATGATAAGTTGCTCCTCCATTTAGAGAAAAAAAAGCTTCTAAATAATAGCTATCTGTTTTGTGTTAAAGGCTTTCTCCCGACCTGCTTGTTTTATTTTATTTTATTATTTTAAGGCGCTTTGAGGGGAGTTTTTCAGGCTCTGAAAACCACGATTCGGTTAGCAAATTGTATTGATATATTTTTAACCTGAAATATGTTAATATTTTATTTTTTCTTTAATTTGTTAGTATATAACTTTGTTATATATATATATATATATATATATATATATATATATATATATATATATATATATATATATATATATATATATATATATATATATATATATATATATATATATACATATACAATATTTATATATATATTTAATGTATATATAAAATTACAATACAATACATTTTCTAGACATTTATACATATGGCAAACATTTTGTTTTATATTCGCTGTGCCTCTCCAAAAAAGAGACTGAGCTCTTGTGCTTGGAGAGGGACTTACACTCATGGTTTAATGTTTTATTTACTTAATGGTATAAAAGTCTTTTTTTATAAATTTTTTAAAGATTTATGTGTAATGGGTATTAATATTTTTCTTAAGAATTTTTATATATTCTTTTTTTTTAATTTCTTTATGGATAATATTGGTTAATTTAATTTCTAATATTATGAACATTTTTTATAAGTCTCTATCTATAAAACCACTTTATAATTTGTAGTGATTTTAAAACAAAGTTACATTTTATTTATATATTTTACTTAACTAAATATGCGTTTTTATTCCAAGAACTACACACATTTTTGCCGCACATTCTTCTGAGAGATCGCTCTTTGACTGCGTTCCGTCTACCTTCATCCTTATTCCTCTAATTTCATGATTTACTTCCATACATTAGAGCTGTAACCAGACGTAAACGTTACATTTATAAAACGTACTACGCTTCGCATTTAACATAATAAAAGAACTCTCTCGTTCTTTATAATAAATTAAAGATATTAAATATTCACGGGCTCCGTTTACATTTCGAGGCACGTTACATATTCAGGAGAAATTAGTAAAATCGGCAAAATACATTATCCTTATCTCGTGGACGTTAGACGGGAAGGTATCCTTTTAAAAATTAATGATATAGGATTGATGATACTAAAGGCACTGTTGAAGGCGGTAAAGGTCCAAGGGTTTTAGATAATTTAAGGAAGGACTGCTACAATTACACCATTGGAAATTAAGGAAGACATAAATTAAGCAGTAATAGGTTTTTTCTGCAATTTCGCTCCGTAGAATCGAAGTTAAACACATTTACCGCTACCACAAGGTAGGAAATTAGTATTTTAATGTTAATTAAAGCATTTTTATATAAGTTTTACGTGGTAAATACTAATACTTTTTATAATATATTGCAAAACTTGTTTCAATGCATTCCGACTATTATCAAATAGTAGATTTAATATTATTTTTTGACATCTCATCAAAGATGAAGAAGAATATGGAAGTCTGGGCATTTACCATCGCTTTACACACGTGTAACATTCACCAATTCTACCCATTATTGACAACCACACTACTCAAATTCTTGGAAGTTCTATATATATGAACCACTTTAGAAACCTTGTTCTTGAATCACCAAAACTTCACTATAATATAAAAAAATAACTCCTGTAATTGGAGATAATCCAGATTTTGTGAACAAGTGTTTGGACACACTCAAAATGTTGTAAATTAATTATCTGGTCAAATTATAAGCTTAAAATAATAAAAATGAAAATGGTATTTTCTGGCGTTTCTCATGTGTGTGTTTGATATCCAGGATTTGGACCTCACATACCAATACAAGAGTTTCTGCTTAATAATAAGCTTCTTTACATCTCACCAATAGATGTCTCTAGTGAAGTTCGAGTGATTCAAGAACAAGGTTTCTAAATTGGTTCATTTATATATATAGAACTTCCAAGAATTTGAGTAGTGTGGTTGTCAATAATGGGTAGAATTGGTGAATGTTACACGTGTGTAAAGCGATCATTTAAATCAGCCTATGACGGTCGTCAGCCCCATCAAAGATGAAGACTTCTTCATCTTTGATGAGATGTCAAAAAATAATATGAAAATAACTCCTGTAATTGGAGATAATCCAGATTTTGTGAACAAGTATCTGGACACACTCTTGTGAGTTCTATTTCATTAAATACTGTAATGATATACATGTAAAACTTACTAAGTGGTATAATACAAATGTTTATTTTTTTAATAATAATTATTCAGTGGTTTTTCTTAATTTATGTATACATTTATATATTATATGTAAGTATATGTATATATTATTGTGAAAAATTTTAATACGCACAATAGATTTTAAAAATAGTAAAAAACTAACTAAAATTTTAATTAAAAATCTATTTTCAAAACCTGAAGTTCTGGACTGATTACTTTGCAATGCCCTAATACAATGCAGTGCCCTATACACCATTATGTGTGTATAAGACTATGAAGATGAAGTGTAAATAATATTTCGACCCTTTTCTTTATTCCCAAATTCACCCTGTAAATTAGTTTGGCTTTATTTCCGGCCAAATAGTCTGTTTAGTACGGATTTTGAACATACCGGGTCCAAAGCTCGGATACTTGAACGCTTCTTAATGCGTCTGCAAATTAGACTCTTGGGAAAAGATTTTCATATTTTCGGAGAAAATTTGCGAAAATCAAAAGGGGATGAAAATCACTATATACAGAGTGAAATTTTCGAATGAGAGCTTTTAATAAATAGAAGCTTTTCAATACGTTTGACGGCATTATGAAAATTTATGAATATACGTTATAATAAGCCAAGAGAAAATGAAATCGTTAACTTTAATAAAATAACAATTTTGTTTAGTCTTCTTTTTCATCTTACTCCTCATTACTGAGGGTTGTGACTCTTGTCGAAGCAATGACTCTTCTCCAGTTATCCCTTGACTGCGCTGCAAGTAGCGCTCCAATCACTGAGGTGCCTGCTGCAGCCTTAACTAAATCGGTCCATCGTGTGGGGATCTTTTTCTCCCTCTCTTCCCCTCCAGGCTACCGATCACAACCAGCCGTTCCAGGCTATCCTCATCGCCATTCTTAACTTGTCCAAAGAACTGAAGAATCCTTTGTGTACAGACATTGGCCAGAGTCAAACAATCCTAATTAATGTAATTCCTGACGAATGGACTCGTTGGTGCGTCTAGCTGTCCATGGAATTCGGAGCATGCGCCTCCAACACCACATTGCGTTGCGTTAAGCACAAAATTTTAAACAATGTTATTGACTGTCCCTTGTAATTGCAAATAATGAATATTTATGCCCCAACCAGAAACACGAAACTAACTAACTAACTAACCATCACGCCGCTTCCCCGCAGGGGTAGGCAGAGAGAATAGAGCGCCACACCACTCTGTCCTTGCAAACATTCTTCGCCTCTTCCACGTTCAGGCATCTCCTCATACATACCCGCCGATTGTTACGACTCCTAACCTGACCACTTTCATGTATTTGGCATACCTGATCGTGCCATGTTTTTCTCGGTCTTCCTCTGCTTCTTTTCCCGCTAACATTCGCCTCATAAATTTGTTTTACCGTTCTTTCCTCACTCATTCGTTCTACATGTCCAAACCATCTCAACACACCTTTCTTAATTTTATCGATAATGCTTATCTCAGCTTTGCATCCATGTTTCACTTCCATACATTAGAATTGGAACCAGGACTCCGTTGTGCACTGCCACTGTTTTTATTTGCTATAACTGATTTCAGTGCACCGTTCACTTTGTTCCCAGCATTCACTCTCCTTTCTATATCTTTATCAATCTTTCCATCCCTAGAAAACATACTACCAGAAACACGAGAAAATGTAAATATGTTATTGTAATAACAGCCGGACAGTGTCTGGACTTAATACTACCATTCACCGAATGCAAAACCTCGGCAATGATTTCGCGAACCACACCGATCTCTGGAACATGTCACTTGCTAACTATAAAGCAAGAATAGTAACAATACTTCAGGCTGATGTACAATTCCTTGTCTTATATGTTCATCTTTTTTTAATATAATATATATACTTAAACAGAGATTCTTATTTTATACATCTACCGCAGTTTGATACCTACATATTTCTAATAATGAGCCGCTTAGGCTCTCATAAATAGTATAAAATTGAAATATTTGTTTAAATAATAAAATTACAAATATTTCTCTTTAAAAAAGTCACATGTTATCATATATCTCTCACTCCTTTCAACGACGTCATATTTAAAAAATCGTCAAAATTCAGTTGTGTATGTTTTCAGAATGCCCAGAAATGTACTATATCCCAGAAAAAGAGGCATATTTTTAATTTAATATTTACCAGCTACAGGGCAGAAAGTGTTGTTATGAAAATGTATTTTTTTTTAAATATACGAAGTATTTTTCAAATGAAGAAATAACCTTCAGGTTTTACCTAAAAATATCTGTTGCACAGTAAAAAGTTCAAAAAGTGGCTTGATATTTATTTTTTAAACATTTCATTATATTCTTAAACATTAAAAACGGTCTCCTGAAAAATCAAGTTTCTTAGTATTTGACGTTGTTGAAAGGAGTGAGCGATATATTATATTTACTATGTACAAATTGGCTACTACTAAAAAAAAGCAACAAAAAAAAGACAGTTGGCTTAAGGGACTCTCGACTTTTTTAAATAACAAAAGAGTTAGATATTCACTCTCCAGACTCCCCTACATTGCACTATACGACCAATCCCAAGCTAGACGACTCCCGGACAAACCACCAAAGAGATGGGTTGGCACCTGGGAATCGACATCGCAGGAGGCTAATCCCTCTTTAAAACAGGCCACAAGGCCTACACTAAGAAGAATTATAATAGGATGAAGAAAGAAGGTATGTACTGTAATTTATTTATTGATTTGGCGTTTAATTTGTAGAACTCCATTTTAATTTATGTATTAATTTTGAACACATTTCAAACACAGATTTTTTGAGTCTACTAAGTTGTATTTTACTAACAAAAACACATAAAAAATTATATAGTGACAATTGTTTCGTATTATTTCGAGAAATAAAAATACTTTGTGTTCTGATCCACTCACATTTTTATTAACCAACTAGTTTCGGCAACAACGGTTTTCGGTTTTTGTTAATAAAATACAACTTAGTAGACTCAAAAAATCTGTGTTTGATTTAAAATTAATACATAAATTTAAAATTAATACTGTAATTTATTTAATTATCATTATGATAACATGTCAGGTTAAATTCGCACACATCATACATATATTTTAAAATCTTTCTAACCTAACCTACATGATATTGCTGTCACACTGCGACACCCTTTGAGCGAGTCGTATCTATCACAAATGTTTCACTTGACACTCCATGACGTCACAGGAGATAGATGTCTGCTGTGCGCTGGGGGATGTTTCCAACAGGGCTGGGGGGTGTAATCCAAAATAAATTATTGCCATCTGTTGTTAAACGTCGGAAGCTGTCTAAATATTTTGAAATACAACGCTTAATCATGCTTACAACGAGAGAGAACCTAGCCTTATCGGTCCAAAATACAAAGAGAAATATTATCTTTCAGTGGTGTTATTACATAAATTCAGTCGGGGATGAATTAAAGTTGGTATTTCAAGAGGGACGTGTGATATCTTTCTTCCAAACGCAGCCTAAACTTGTGAAATATGAAATACTCGTAATATGTGAAGAATAAATAAGTTATCTTCTAAATATCTGCGGGGTATAATTTATGAATTAAATTTAAGACTAAGTTTTGAACTAACCATCACGCCGCTTTCCGCAGTGGTAGACAGAGAGAAAAGAACGCTAAACCATTCTGTCTTTGCAAACAATCTTCGCTACTTCCACATTCATACATCTCCTCATACGTGCTTGACGATTATTCTGACTTTTGACAAAACCATGCCCAAGTATTTGAAGTATTTGATCGTGCCAAGTTTTTCTAGGTCTTTCTTTGCATATACTATTTGGTATACATTGCGATTTGATATTACACGAAATAGATATCTAGTACAAAGCTGAGATAAGCGTTATCCATGAAATTAAGAAAGTTGTGTTGAGATGGTTTGGACATGTGGAACGAACGAGTGAGGAAAGAACGGCATAAACAAATTTATGAGGCGAATGTAATTGGAAAAAGGAGAACAGGTAGACCGAGAAAAACCGAGCAAAATTGAAAAATACTTGAAAGCGGTCAGGTTAGGAGTCGAAACAATCGGCTGGAATGTATGAGGAGATGCATGAACGTAGAAGAGGCGAAGAATGTTTGCAAAGACAGAGTGGTGTGGCGGTCTATTCTCTCTGCCTACCCCTGCGGGGAAGTAGCGTGATGATTAGTTAGTTCAAAAAATATCAAGTTTTGACATAGAGAAAATCCAAATAAAACAAAACGAACTCGATTTTTGATTGAAACAATGATTTTTTTCTTAATCTGGAATGGATATTGATCAATGTATCGGATATACTTCTGAAACACGCTGTTGTGCGTACGATTATTTTCCAATAACGATGTACAAATTTGAAGGATGCCCATTCCTGTATCCTAATATTGACGCTGCCCATACAAGGAGACACACGGAATTTGTAATGTATACGCATGCTTCAGTCGGCCCAACAAACAATAAACGGACTGGCTTGCGCAACGATTTGTGTTTCTTGGACCGTGAGAAATACAGTTTACAATGAGTTTTCACTGCTGTTAACTATACCGGAAAATATTCCAGTTAAACAAATAGATTCGTGTGTTTAACCTATACTTTTTAAGTCAAATGAACTAGAGATTTGGCAGTAGAGTTTACGCGTCCGGTTAAATTTAAAATTGTACAAATATTTTTTTAAAGGAATGACCCGGTAAAGCCACTATTTTAGAGACTTGTTTGCTTGATATTTATGAAAGGAAAGGTGTATCGCTCACTCCTTTCAACAACGTCATATACCAAAAAACTTGATTTTTCAGGAGATCGTTTGTAAAGTTTAAAAACATATACAAATATATTAAAAATAAATATCAAGCCACTTGTTGAACTTTTTACTGTACAACAGATCTTTTTAGGTAAAACATGAATGTTTTTTCACCATTTGAAAAATATTTAGTATATTTTTAAAAAATAATAAAACAATACCTTTTCTTCAAAATGCCAAAACAACACTTTCTGCCCTGTAGCGGGTAAATATTAAGTTAAAAATATGCCGCTTTTGCTGGGATATACAGTAGTACATTTTCTGGACATTCATTGGCATGCACTGAAAATTGACGATTTTGATACATGGCGTTGTTGAAAGGAGCGATATGTGAAAAATAAATTACCAACACCCAGACCAATCAAAATTGAAAGATGTCATACCGCATTCCCAGATCTGATACAGAAGCATCTAGGTTTCCTGACAGACCTACACTTGCAAAGCATTTTTTAAAACTAAGTTGCAAAATTTATTAAGAATGTGAAACAAAATAAAATTGTATCCCGATTTTACTATGAATTTACATTTAAAAGCTTTCAATATCCCTATCACTGCCAATCCTAAATAAATACCAGTTTGTAAATCCACCACAATTTTTTTAGAAGTACCATGGTGTAGGCAGTGAATGGGATTAGTATTTAGTTCAGTTAGACCAATCAAACATGAATATCTCTTGAATTCATTTTGCAATTGGCAGGAATCGAGCCAGTAACGCCAGTTTCGCATTCGAACGTCTACTGACTACGCCACGACGCCTTTGTACCTTTTATATACAGTCTTAAGTTTTCACGACAGTCAATAGTCCGGCTTCTCCTGCGAAGTTTCACGTGAAAATTATTTCAGCAATGAGAAAATGCTAAGAAGTTCCATATTGGCCCACACTAGATTATCCCATTTGCTCCCAACGCAAAGACAGATTCGTTTGCTTTTCTATTCTCTCTACCTACAATATGATGCATATATACAATTCCTCCGTAGTGTTATAGTCAGCACGCTCGGCTACCGCACTGGAGGTCCCGGTTTCAATTTCTAAGGGGGGTCAAATAAATATAAGTGATTTTTTCCTGTAATATTTATTAAATATGAGCATACCTGTCCATATTTATTTAATATGGACTGGTACCTGAAGCGGAGGGCTGATCACCTTTCCTTCGTGTGATAACGATCAAGTTAACACTGCGTTTATGTGATGGAGTGCCCTATGCACAATTGGGGTGCGGATAAGGGTTTGAAGAATGTTGTCAATCATAGAAGGTAGAATGGGTGAATGTTACACGTGCGTAAAGATGTCATTTAAACCAGCTTATGAAGGTCGTAAGCCCTGCAAATGCCCAAACTTTCATATTCTTCTTCATCTATGGTATGTCCAGATGTTTTTTTTTATATATCGTGCAATGTAGGTCGTTACCATGCGTGGTCATACACACATAAACTGTCCTGCATGTCGTAGGAAGATATGATACCTCCGTTTGTCAACACACGGTAAAAAACCGTAAATTACCGAAAGCTCACGAGAAATTTTATGGGAATTTTTATATTTGTTTCGAGTGTCGGGAAGAAGCCCAAAATCGTGACTTCCACAGAGTTATATTACTCTCGAGTGTCTCCAGCACACCAAATAATTACAAATTTAATTGCTGATAGTGTTTATTGGGTCACAAATCACCGTGATTTATTGAGCTAGTTTGTGAACGGTGCACAGTGAACGGGTACTAGCAACTAGAGTGACGAAGAAATCCTTTTTATAAATAAAACAATTAAAAACAAGTAGGTCGATTCCCTAAATATGTCAATAATCTTAATTCTTCATTTTTTAAATATCAAAATACGGGTTGACATCTCGACATGGATTTTTATTTATTATTTATTCATTTTTCAAAACGTATAACATACATCAGTCATATATGCATATAATATTCCCAATGAGTAATACCTATTTCTCATTTTGGGACATGGGATTAAGGTTAACAAGACTGGAACACAAATAATAGAGAAACTTTTTTTTTTTAAATAACCAAAACTAACAGTATAATAAATAGGCATAAGAAGCAAATTAGAAAAACATAAAGTATGAAGCATATTTAAAATAAACAAATGTGAAAACATAACAAATGAGATAATATAAAAAAAAAAACAAAAGGTAAAAACAAAATAAAATATGAAAATTGATATTAGTAATGTTAGTAAATAACCACTCACCGACTACTTCTGTCTACCGGTTTCGAGACGTACCCGTCTCTTCGTCAGGACATACACTACAATTTAACAATCATGCGAACAACACTACACCACACCCACTTAGTACTATTCACATACACTATCACTACACATGCAAAACATGCAGAGCGAGTTGTTAGTCCCACCATGCTTTTGGGAAACTTTTTTCCCAAAAGCATGGTGGGACTAACAACTCGCTCTGCATGTTTTGCATGTGTAGTGATAGTGTATGTGAATAGTACTAAGTGGGTGTGGTGTAGTGTTGTTCGCATGATTGTTAAATTGTAGTGTATGTCCTGACGAAGAGACGGGTACGTCTCGAAACCGGTAGACAGAAGCAGTCGGTGAGTGGTTATTTACTAACATTACTAATATCAATTAAAATGTTTGACCACAAAGTAAATGCTTTGAATATAAATAATAAGAAAATATGACTTATCATTCCATATATATCTTTCCATAAAATATATTTCCGGTCATTTATTTTGGATCCCAGAATGGGTTCTATTTTATATATGTCAGGCAGCTGGTTAATTTGCTTGATCCTTCATTTTTTATACATCAAATAACGGGTTGACATCTCGACATAGATAAAAAAGAATATGGAAACCTGGGTATGTACAGGGCTTACGACCCGTAATAGGTTGGTTTAGTTGATCACTTTATACATGTGTAACATTTACCATTCTATTCATGATTGACAACTACACTACCTAATTTTTTGGAAAACCTAAATAAATGATATATTGGAGCTCAAATATGTATGTACAATATATTCATATTACATGATTCATACGTTTTTCATACGATTCATGTCAGGCATTTATGATAGCATAGATCTACTACCATCATGTATGGTAAAACCTAAGGCAAAGAAAGACATACATATGGTGTATCTCAGAGTCTAAATGACTTATAAAATTATCTTTTTTCAAATACACGAACACGTTAAAATGAACACGTTCCATCTATGAACAGACAGCTGGTCAACATTACCATAGAGAAATGATCAATGCGTGTAATATTTTATTTCTTTATCAAGTCTCTAAACGTCTCATTCCACAGCTATTTGTCACGCGATCGGACTTCCATGTCTATGTACCGATAACTTTTCAATGACAAAGGGTTAAAGAAAGACTCTAT
>NW_028281181.1:12500-31505 GCF_059751285.1 Brachycentrus maculatus | reverse complement strand
TATCGAGCTCGCGACGCGGTCAAGCGGCCGCGCGTACCCCACACTGCGCGGGTACTACGAGTGGGAGTTAATATATAATATTATACGAGGAGTTATTAATATATAATATAACACAAGGAAGGGTGAACGGCGGGAGTAGCTATGATCAGCTTAAGGTTGCCAAATGCCTCGCCGTCTGACATTAATTCGACCCTCTCGATGGCTCGTCGGGAATGGCCCGGATCGAGCTCGCGACGCGGTCAAGCGGCCGCGCGTACCCCACACTGCGCGGGTACTACGAGTGGGAGTTAATATATAATATTATACGAGGAGTTATTAATACATAATATAACACAAGGAAGGGTGAACGGCGGGAGTAGCTATGATCAGCTTAAGGTTGCCAAATGCCTCGCCGTCTGACATTAATTCGACCCTCTCGATGGCTCGTCGGACAAGGCCCGGATCGAGCTCTGAACGCGGTCAAGCGACGCCGACGCGCGGCAATCGCGAGTACCCTACGCTGCGCGAGTACTACGAGTCGGAGTGTTTGTTCGTTTAGATAATGTATATATATATATATATATATATATATATATATATATATATATATATATATATATATATATATATATATATATATATATATATATATATATATATATATATATATATATATATATTATATATATATATATATAAAATATTATATAAGGAGGGGTGAACGGCGGGAGTAGCTATGAACGGCTTAATGCCTCGCCGTCTGACATTCGTCGGGGAGTACGAGTGATTGTTTATTCATGTGAGAGATAACAGAGAGTCGGAGTGATGGATTATTTACAATAGATAATATTATTAATTGAATAAATTAATTAATCAATATAAGGTTATTAATGAGAAGGGTGAACGGCGGGAGTAGCTAAGATCGGCCTAAGGTTGCCGAATGCCTCGCCGTCTGACATTAATTCGACCCTCTCGATGGCTCGTCGGGAATGGCCCGGATCGAGCTCGCGACGCGGTCAAGCGGCCGCGCGTACCCCACACTGCGCGGGTACTACGAGTGGGAGTTAATATATAATATTATACGAGGAGTTATTAATACATAATATAACACAAGGAAGGGTGAACGGCGGGAGTAGCTATGATCAGCTTAAGGTTGCCAAATGCCTCGCCGTCTGACATTAATTCGACCCTCTCGATGGCTCGTCGGGAATGGCCCGGATCGAGCTCGCGACGCGGTCAAGCGGCCGCGCGTACCCCACACTGCGCGGGTACTACGAGTGGGAGTTAATATATAATATTATACGAGGATATTAATACATAATATAACACAAGGAAGGGTGAACGGCGGGAGTAGCTATGATCAGCTTAAGGTTGCCAAATGCCTCGCCGTCTGACATTAATTCGACCCTCTCGATGGCTCGTCGGACAAGGCCCGGATCGAGCTCTGAACGCGGTCAAGCGACGCCGACGCGCGGCAATCGCGAGTACCCTACGCTGCGCGAGTACTACGAGTCGGAGTGTTTGTTCGTTTAGATAATGTATATATATATATATATATATATATATATATATATATATATATATATATATATATATATATATATATATATATATATATATATAAAATATTATATAAGGAGGGGTGAACGGCGGGAGTAGCTATGAACGGCTTAATGCCTCGCCGTCTGACATTCGTCGGGGAGTACGAGTGATTGTTATTCATGTGAGAGATAACAGAGAGTCGGAGTGATGGATTATTTACAATAGATAATATTATTAATTGAATAAATTAATTAATCAATATAAGGTTATTAATGAGAAGGGTGAACGGCGGGAGTAGCTAAGATCGGCCTAAGGTTGCCGAATGCCTCGCCGTCTGACATTAATTCGACCCTCTCGATGGCTCGTCGGGAATGGCCCGGATCGAGCTCTCGACGCGGTCAAGCGGCCGCGCGTACCCCACACTGCGCGGGTACTACGAGTGGGAGTTAATATATAATATTATACGAGGAGTTATTAATACATAATATAACACAAGGAAGGGTGAACGGCGGGAGTAGCTATGAACGGCTTAATGCCTCGCCGTCTGACATTCGTCGGGGAGTACGAGTGATTGTTTATTCATGTGAGAGATAACAGAGAGTCGGAGTGATGGATTATTTACAATAGATAATATTATTAATTGAATAAATCAATTAATCAATATAAGGTTATTAATGAGAAGGGTGAACGGCGGGAGTAGCTAAGATCGGCCTAAGGTTGCCGAATGCCTCGCCGTCTGACATTAATTCGACCCTCTCGATGGCTCGTCGGGAATGGCCCGGATCGAGCTCGCGACGCGGTCAAGCGGCCGCGCGTACCCCACACTGCGCGGGTACTACGAGTGGGAGTTAATATATAATATTATACGAGGAGTTATTAATACATAATATAACACAAGGAAGGGTGAACGGCGGGAGTAGCTATGATCAGCTTAAGGTTGCCAAATGCCTCGCCGTCTGACATTAATTCGACCCTCTCGATGGCTCGTCGGGAATGGCCCGGATCGAGCTCGCGACGCGGTCAAGCGGCCGCGCGTACCCCACACTGCGCGGGTACTACGAGTGGGAGTTAATATATAATATTATACGAGGAGTTATTAATACATAATATAACACAAGGAAGGGTGAACGGCGGGAGTAGCTATGATCAGCTTAAGGTTGCCAAATGCCTCGCCGTCTGACATTAATTCGACCCTCTCGATGGCTCGTCGGACAAGGCCCGGATCGAGCTCTGAACGCGGTCAAGCGACGCCGACGCGCGGCAATCGCGAGTACCCTACGCTGCGCGAGTACTACGAGTCGGAGTGTTTGTTCGTTTAGATAATGTATATATATATATATATATATATATATATATATATATATATATATATATATATATATATATATATATATATATATATATAATATATATATATATATATATATATATATATATATATATATATATAAAATATTATATAAGGAGGGGTGAACGGCGGGAGTAGCTATGAACGGCTTAATGCCTCGCCGTCTGACATTCGTCGGGGAGTACGAGTGATTGTTTATTCATGTGAGAGATAACAGAGAGTCGGAGTGATGGATTATTTACAATAGATAATATTATTAATTGAATAAATCAATTAATCAATATAAGGTTATTAATGAGAAGGGTGAACGGCGGGAGTAGCTAAGATCGGCCTAAGGTTGCCGAATGCCTCGCCGTCTGACATTAATTCGACCCTCTCGATGGCTCGTCGGGAATGGCCCGGATCGAGCTCGCGACGCGGTCAAGCGGCCGCGCGTACCCCACACTGCGCGGGTACTACGAGTGGGAGTTAATATATAATATTATACGAGGAGTTATTAATACATAATATAACACAAGGAAGGGTGAACGGCGGGAGTAGCTATGATCAGCTTAAGGTTGCCAAATGCCTCGCCGTCTGACATTAATTCGACCCTCTCGATGGCTCGTCGGACAAGGCCCGGATCGAGCTCTGAACGCGGTCAAGCGACGCCGACGCGCGGCAATCGCGAGTACCCTACGCTGCGCGAGTACTACGAGTCGGAGTGTTTGTTCGTTTAGATAATGTATATATATATATATATATATATATATATATATATATATATATATATATATATATATATATATATATATATAAAATATTATATAAGGAGGGGTGAACGGCGGGAGTAGCTATGAACGGCTTAATGCCTCGCCGTCTGACATTCGTCGGGGAGTACGAGTGATTGTTTATTCATGTGAGAGATAACAGAGAGTCGGAGTGATGGATTATTTACAATAGATAATATTATTAATTGAATAAATTAATTAATCAATATAAGGTTATTAATGAGAAGGGTGAACGGCGGGAGTAGCTAAGATCGGCCTAAGGTTGCCGAATGCCTCGCCGTCTGACATTAATTCGACCCTCTCGATGGCTCGTCGGGAATGGCCCGGATCGAGCTCGCGACGCGGTCAAGCGGCCGCGCGTACCCCACACTGCGCGGGTACTACGAGTGGGAGTTAATATATAATATTATACGAGGAGTTATTAATACATAATATAACACAAGGAAGGGTGAACGGCGGGAGTAGCTATGATCAGCTTAAGGTTGCCAAATGCCTCGCCGTCTGACATTAATTCGACCCTCTCGATGGCTCGTCGGGAATGGCCCGGATCGAGCTCGCGACGCGGTCAAGCGGCCGCGCGTACCCCACACTGCGCGGGTACTACGAGTGGGAGTTAATATATAATATTATACGAGGATATTAATACATAATATAACACAAGGAAGGGTGAACGGCGGGAGTAGCTATGATCAACTTAAGGTTGCCAAATGCCTCGCCGTCTGACATTAATTCGACCCTCTCGATGGCTCGTCGGGAATGGCCCGGATCGAGCTCGCGACGCGGTCAAGCGGCCGCGCGTACCCCACACTGCGCGGGTACTACGAGTGGGAGTTAATATAATATTATACGAGGAGTTATTAATACATAATATAACACAAGGAAGGGTGAACGGCGGGAGTAGCTATGATCAGCTTAAATGCCTCGCCGTCTGACATTAATTCGACCCTCTCGATGGCTCGTCGGGAATGGCCCGGATCGAGCTCGCGACGCGGTCAAGCGGCCGCGCGTACCCCACACTGCGCGGGTACTACGAGTGGGAGTTAATATATAATATTATACGAGGAGTTATTAATACATAATATAACACAAGGAAGGGTGAACGGCGGGAGTAGCTATGATCAGCTTAAGGTTGCCAAATGCCTCGCCGTCTGACATTAATTCGACCCTCTCGATGGCTCGTCGGACAAGGCCCGGATCGAGCTCTGAACGCGGTCAAGCGACGCCGACGCGCGGCAATCGCGAGTACCCTACGCTGCGCGAGTACTACGAGTCGGAGTGTTTGTTCGTTTAGATAATGTATATATATATATATATATATATATATATATATATATATATATATATATATATATATATATATATATATATATATATATATATATATATATATATATATATATATATATATATATATATATATATATATATATATATATAAAATATTATATAAGGAGGGGTGAACGGCGGGAGTAGCTATGAACGGCTTAATGCCTCGCCGTCTGACATTCGTCGGGGAGTACGAGTGATTGTTTATTCATGTGAGAGATAACAGAGAGTCGGAGTGATGGATTATTTACAATAGATAATATTATTAATTGAATAAATTAATTAATCAATATAAGGTTATTAATGAGAAGGGTGAACGGCGGGAGTAGCTAAGATCGGCCTAAGGTTGCCGAATGCCTCGCCGTCTGACATTAATTCGACCCTCTCGATGGCTCGTCGGGAATGGCCCGGATCGAGCTCGCGACGCGGTCAAGCGGCCGCGCGTACCCCACACTGCGCGGGTACTACGAGTGGGAGTTAATATATAATATTATACGAGGAGTTATTAATACATAATATAACACAAGGAAGGGTGAACGGCGGGAGTAGCTATGATCAGCTTAAGGTTGCCAAATGCCTCGCCGTCTGACATTAATTCGACCCTCTCGATGGCTCGTCGGGAATGGCCCGGATCGAGCTCGCGACGCGGTCAAGCGGCCGCGCGTACCCCACACTGCGCGGGTACTACGAGTGGGAGTTAATATATAATATTATACGAGGATATTAATACATAATATAACACAAGGAAGGGTGAACGGCGGGAGTAGCTATGATCAGCTTAAGGTTGCCAAATGCCTCGCCGTCTGACATTAATTCGACCCTCTCGATGGCTCGTCGGACAAGGCCCGGATCGAGCTCTGAACGCGGTCAAGCGACGCCGACGCGCGGCAATCGCGAGTACCCTACGCTGCGCGAGTACTACGAGTCGGAGTGTTTGTTCGTTTAGATAATGTATATATATATATATATATATATATATATATATATATATATATATATATATATATATATATATATATATATATATATATATATAAAATATTATATAAGGAGGGGTGAACGGCGGGAGTAGCTATGAACGGCTTAATGCCTCGCCGTCTGACATTCGTCGGGGAGTACGAGTGATTGTTTATTCATGTGAGAGATAACAGAGAGTCGGAGTGATGGATTATTTACAATAGATAATATTATTAATTGAATAAATTAATTAATCAATATAAGGTTATTAATGAGAAGGGTGAACGGCGGGAGTAGCTAAGATCGGCCTAAGGTTGCCGAATGCCTCGCCGTCTGACATTAATTCGACCCTCTCGATGGCTCGTCGGGAATGGCCCGGATCGAGCTCTCGACGCGGTCAAGCGGCCGCGCGTACCCCACACTGCGCGGGTACTACGAGTGGGAGTTAATATATAATATTATACGAGGAGTTATTAATACATAATATAACACAAGGAAGGGTGAACGGCGGGAGTAGCTATGAACGGCTTAATGCCTCGCCGTCTGACATTCGTCGGGGAGTACGAGTGATTGTTTATTCATGTGAGAGATAACAGAGAGTCGGAGTGATGGATTATTTACAATAGATAATATTATTAATTGAATAAATCAATTAATCAATATAAGGTTATTAATGAGAAGGGTGAACGGCGGGAGTAGCTAAGATCGGCCTAAGGTTGCCGAATGCCTCGCCGTCTGACATTAATTCGACCCTCTCGATGGCTCGTCGGGAATGGCCCGGATCGAGCTCGCGACGCGGTCAAGCGGCCGCGCGTACCCCACACTGCGCGGGTACTACGAGTGGGAGTTAATATATAATATTATACGAGGAGTTATTAATACATAATATAACACAAGGAAGGGTGAACGGCGGGAGTAGCTATGATCAGCTTAAGGTTGCCAAATGCCTCGCCGTCTGACATTAATTCGACCCTCTCGATGGCTCGTCGGGAATGGCCCGGATCGAGCTCGCGACGCGGTCAAGCGGCCGCGCGTACCCCACACTGCGCGGGTACTACGAGTGGGAGTTAATATATAATATTATACGAGGAGTTATTAATACATAATATAACACAAGGAAGGGTGAACGGCGGGAGTAGCTATGATCAGCTTAAGGTTGCCAAATGCCTCGCCGTCTGACATTAATTCGACCCTCTCGATGGCTCGTCGGACAAGGCCCGGATCGAGCTCTGAACGCGGTCAAGCGACGCCGACGCGCGGCAATCGCGAGTACCCTACGCTGCGCGAGTACTACGAGTCGGAGTGTTTGTTCGTTTAGATAATGTATATATATATATATATATATATATATATATATATATATATATATATATATATATATATATATATATATATATATATATATATATATATATATATATATATATAAAATATTATATAAGGAGGGGTGAACGGCGGGAGTAGCTATGAACGGCTTAATGCCTCGCCGTCTGACATTCGTCGGGGAGTACGAGTGATTGTTTATTCATGTGAGAGATAACAGAGAGTCGGAGTGATGGATTATTTACAATAGATAATATTATTAATTGAATAAATCAATTAATCAATATAAGGTTATTAATGAGAAGGGTGAACGGCGGGAGTAGCTAAGATCGGCCTAAGGTTGCCGAATGCCTCGCCGTCTGACATTAATTCGACCCTCTCGATGGCTCGTCGGGAATGGCCCGGATCGAGCTCGCGACGCGGTCAAGCGGCCGCGCGTACCCCACACTGCGCGGGTACTACGAGTGGGAGTTAATATATAATATTATACGAGGAGTTATTAATACATAATATAACACAAGGAAGGGTGAACGGCGGGAGTAGCTATGATCAGCTTAAGGTTGCCAAATGCCTCGCCGTCTGACATTAATTCGACCCTCTCGATGGCTCGTCGGGAATGGCCCGGATCGAGCTCGCGACGCGGTCAAGCGGCCGCGCGTACCCCACACTGCGCGGGTACTACGAGTGGGAGTTAATATATAATATTATACGAGGAGTTATTAATACATAATATAACACAAGGAAGGGTGAACGGCGGGAGTAGCTATGATCAGCTTAAGGTTGCCAAATGCCTCGCCGTCTGACATTAATTCGACCCTCTCGATGGCTCGTCGGGAATGGCCCGGATCGAGCTCGCGACGCGGTCAAGCGGCCGCGCGTACCCCACACTGCGCGGGTACTACGAGTGGGAGTTAATATATAATATTATACGAGGATATTAATACATAATATAACACAAGGAAGGGTGAACGGCGGGAGTAGCTATGATCAGCTTAAGGTTGCCAAATGCCTCGCCGTCTGACATTAATTCGACCCTCTCGATGGCTCGTCGGGAATGGCCCGGATCGAGCTCGCGACGCGGTCAAGCGGCCGCGCGTACCCCACACTGCGCGGGTACTACGAGTGGGAGTTAATATATAATATTATACGAGGAGTTATTAATATATAATATAACACAAGGAAGGGTGAACGGCGGGAGTAGCTATGATCAGCTTAAGGTTGCCAAATGCCTCGCCGTCTGACATTAATTCGACCCTCTCGATGGCTCGTCGGACAAGGCCCGGATCGAGCTCTGAACGCGGTCAAGCGACGCCGACGCGCGGCAATCGCGAGTACCCTACGCTGCGCGAGTACTACGAGTCGGAGTGTTTGTTCGTTTAGATAATGTATATATATATATATATATATATATATATATATATATATATATATATATATATATATATATATATATATATATATATATATATATATATATATATATATATATATATATATATATATATATATATATATATATATATATATATATATATAAAATATTATATAAGGAGGGGTGAACGGCGGGAGTAGCTATGAACGGCTTAATGCCTCGCCGTCTGACATTCGTCGGGGAGTACGAGTGATTGTTTATTCATGTGAGAGATAACAGAGAGTCGGAGTGATGGATTATTTACAATAGATAATATTATTAATTGAATAAATTAATTAATCAATATAAGGTTATTAATGAGAAGGGTGAACGGCGGGAGTAGCTAAGATCGGCCTAAGGTTGCCGAATGCCTCGCCGTCTGACATTAATTCGACCCTCTCGATGGCTCGTCGGGAATGGCCCGGATCGAGCTCGCGACGCGGTCAAGCGGCCGCGCGTACCCCACACTGCGCGGGTACTACGAGTGGGAGTTAATATATAATATTATACGAGGAGTTATTAATACATAATATAACACAAGGAAGGGTGAACGGCGGGAGTAGCTATGATCAGCTTAAGGTTGCCAAATGCCTCGCCGTCTGACATTAATTCGACCCTCTCGATGGCTCGTCGGGAATGGCCCGGATCGAGCTCGCGACGCGGTCAAGCGGCCGCGCGTACCCCACACTGCGCGGGTACTACGAGTGGGAGTTAATATATAATATTATACGAGGATATTAATACATAATATAACACAAGGAAGGGTGAACGGCGGGAGTAGCTATGATCAGCTTAAGGTTGCCAAATGCCTCGCCGTCTGACATTAATTCGACCCTCTCGATGGCTCGTCGGACAAGGCCCGGATCGAGCTCTGAACGCGGTCAAGCGACGCCGACGCGCGGCAATCGCGAGTACCCTACGCTGCGCGAGTACTACGAGTCGGAGTGTTTGTTCGTTTAGATAATGTATATATATATATATATATATATATATATATATATATATATATATATATATATATATATATATATATAAAATATTATATAAGGAGGGGTGAACGGCGGGAGTAGCTATGAACGGCTTAATGCCTCGCCGTCTGACATTCGTCGGGGAGTACGAGTGATTGTTTATTCATGTGAGAGATAACAGAGAGTCGGAGTGATGGATTATTTACAATAGATAATATTATTAATTGAATAAATTAATTAATCAATATAAGGTTATTAATGAGAAGGGTGAACGGCGGGAGTAGCTAAGATCGGCCTAAGGTTGCCGAATGCCTCGCCGTCTGACATTAATTCGACCCTCTCGATGGCTCGTCGGGAATGGCCCGGATCGAGCTCTCGACGCGGTCAAGCGGCCGCGCGTACCCCACACTGCGCGGGTACTACGAGTGGGAGTTAATATATAATATTATACGAGGAGTTATTAATACATAATATAACACAAGGAAGGGTGAACGGCGGGAGTAGCTATGAACGGCTTAATGCCTCGCCGTCTGACATTCGTCGGGGAGTACGAGTGATTGTTTATTCATGTGAGAGATAACAGAGAGTCGGAGTGATGGATTATTTACAATAGATAATATTATTAATTGAATAAATCAATTAATCAATATAAGGTTATTAATGAGAAGGGTGAACGGCGGGAGTAGCTAAGATCGGCCTAAGGTTGCCGAATGCCTCGCCGTCTGACATTAATTCGACCCTCTCGATGGCTCGTCGGGAATGGCCCGGATCGAGCTCGCGACGCGGTCAAGCGGCCGCGCGTACCCCACACTGCGCGGGTACTACGAGTGGGAGTTAATATATAATATTATACGAGGAGTTATTAATACATAATATAACACAAGGAAGGGTGAACGGCGGGAGTAGCTATGATCAGCTTAAGGTTGCCAAATGCCTCGCCGTCTGACATTAATTCGACCCTCTCGATGGCTCGTCGGGAATGGCCCGGATCGAGCTCGCGACGCGGTCAAGCGGCCGCGCGTACCCCACACTGCGCGGGTACTACGAGTGGGAGTTAATATATAATATTATACGAGGAGTTATTAATACATAATATAACACAAGGAAGGGTGAACGGCGGGAGTAGCTATGATCAGCTTAAGGTTGCCAAATGCCTCGCCGTCTGACATTAATTCGACCCTCTCGATGGCTCGTCGGACAAGGCCCGGATCGAGCTCTGAACGCGGTCAAGCGACGCCGACGCGCGGCAATCGCGAGTACCCTACGCTGCGCGAGTACTACGAGTCGGAGTGTTTGTTCGTTTAGATAATGTATATATATATATATATATATATATATATATATATATATATATATATATATATATATATATATATATATATATATATATATATATATATATATATATATATATATATATATATATATAAAATATTATATAAGGAGGGGTGAACGGCGGGAGTAGCTATGAACGGCTTAATGCCTCGCCGTCTGACATTCGTCGGGGAGTACGAGTGATTGTTTATTCATGTGAGAGATAACAGAGAGTCGGAGTGATGGATTATTTACAATAGATAATATTATTAATTGAATAAATCAATTAATCAATATAAGGTTATTAATGAGAAGGGTGAACGGCGGGAGTAGCTAAGATCGGCCTAAGGTTGCCGAATGCCTCGCCGTCTGACATTAATTCGACCCTCTCGATGGCTCGTCGGGAATGGCCCGGATCGAGCTCGCGACGCGGTCAAGCGGCCGCGCGTACCCCACACTGCGCGGGTACTACGAGTGGGAGTTAATATATAATATTATACGAGGAGTTATTAATACATAATATAACACAAGGAAGGGTGAACGGCGGGAGTAGCTATGATCAGCTTAAGGTTGCCAAATGCCTCGCCGTCTGACATTAATTCGACCCTCTCGATGGCTCGTCGGGAATGGCCCGGATCGAGCTCGCGACGCGGTCAAGCGGCCGCGCGTACCCCACACTGCGCGGGTACTACGAGTGGGAGTTAATATATAATATTATACGAGGAGTTATTAATACATAATATAACACAAGGAAGGGTGAACGGCGGGAGTAGCTATGATCAGCTTAAGGTTGCCAAATGCCTCGCCGTCTGACATTAATTCGACCCTCTCGATGGCTCGTCGGGAATGGCCCGGATCGAGCTCGCGACGCGGTCAAGCGGCCGCGCGTACCCCACACTGCGCGGGTACTACGAGTGGGAGTTAATATATAATATTATACGAGGATATTAATACATAATATAACACAAGGAAGGGTGAACGGCGGGAGTAGCTATGATCAGCTTAAGGTTGCCAAATGCCTCGCCGTCTGACATTAATTCGACCCTCTCGATGGCTCGTCGGGAATGGCCCGGATCGAGCTCGCGACGCGGTCAAGCGGCCGCGCGTACCCCACACTGCGCGGGTACTACGAGTGGGAGTTAATATATAATATTATACGAGGAGTTATTAATATATAATATAACACAAGGAAGGGTGAACGGCGGGAGTAGCTATGATCAGCTTAAGGTTGCCAAATGCCTCGCCGTCTGACATTAATTCGACCCTCTCGATGGCTCGTCGGGAATGGCCCGGATCGAGCTCGCGACGCGGTCAAGCGGCCGCGCGTACCCCACACTGCGCGGGTACTACGAGTGGGAGTTAATATATAATATTATACGAGGAGTTATTAATACATAATATAACACAAGGAAGGGTGAACGGCGGGAGTAGCTATGATCAGCTTAATGGTTGCCAAATGCCTCGCCGTCTGACATTAATTCGACCCTCTCGATGGCTCGTCGGACAAGGCCCGGATCGAGCTCTGAACGCGGTCAAGCGACGCCGACGCGCGGCAATCGCGAGTACCCTACGCTGCGCGAGTACTACGAGTCGGAGTGTTTGTTCGTTTAGATAATGTATATATATATATATATATATATATATATATATATATATATATATATATATATATATATATATATATATATATATATATATATATATATATATATATATATATATATATATATATATATATATATATATATATATATAAAATATTATATAAGGAGGGGTGAACGGCGGGAGTAGCTATGAACGGCTTAATGCCTCGCCGTCTGACATTCGTCGGGGAGTACGAGTGATTGTTTATTCATGTGAGAGATAACAGAGAGTCGGAGTGATGGATTATTTACAATAGATAATATTATTAATTGAATAAATTAATTAATCAATATAAGGTTATTAATGAGAAGGGTGAACGGCGGGAGTAGCTAAGATCGGCCTAAGGTTGCCGAATGCCTCGCCGTCTGACATTAATTCGACCCTCTCGATGGCTCGTCGGGAATGGCCCGGATCGAGCTCGCGACGCGGTCAAGCGGCCGCGCGTACCCCACACTGCGCGGGTACTACGAGTGGGAGTTAATATATAATATTATACGAGGAGTTATTAATACATAATATAACACAAGGAAGGGTGAACGGCGGGAGTAGCTATGATCAGCTTAAGGTTGCCAAATGCCTCGCCGTCTGACATTAATTCGACCCTCTCGATGGCTCGTCGGGAATGGCCCGGATCGAGCTCGCGACGCGGTCAAGCGGCCGCGCGTACCCCACACTGCGCGGGTACTACGAGTGGGAGTTAATATATAATATTATACGAGGATATTAATACATAATATAACACAAGGAAGGGTGAACGGCGGGAGTAGCTATGATCAGCTTAAGGTTGCCAAATGCCTCGCCGTCTGACATTAATTCGACCCTCTCGATGGCTCGTCGGACAAGGCCCGGATCGAGCTCTGAACGCGGTCAAGCGACGCCGACGCGCGGCAATCGCGAGTACCCTACGCTGCGCGAGTACTACGAGTCGGAGTGTTTGTTCGTTTAGATAATGTATATATATATATATATATATATATATATATATATATATATATATATATATATATATATATATATATATATATATATATATATATATATATATATATATATATATATATATATATATATATATATATATATATATATATATATATATATATATATATATATAAAATATTATATAAGGAGGGGTGAACGGCGGGAGTAGCTATGAACGGCTTAATGCCTCGCCGTCTGACATTCGTCGGGGAGTACGAGTGATTGTTTATTCATGTGAGAGATAACAGAGAGTCGGAGTGATGGATTATTTACAATAGATAATATTATTAATTGAATAAATTAATTAATCAATATAAGGTTATTAATGAGAAGGGTGAACCGCGGGAGTAGCTATGATCGGCCTAAGGTTGCCAAATGCCTCGCCGTCTGACATTAATTCGACCCTCTCGATGGCTCGTCGGGAATGGCCCGGATCGAGCTCGTGACGCGGTCAAGCGGCCGCGCGTACCCCACACTGCGCGGGTACTACGAGTGGGAGTTAATATATAATATTATACGAGGAGTTATTAATACATAATATAACACAAGGAAGGGTGAACGGCGGGAGTAGCTATGATCAGCTTAAGGTTGCCAAATGCCTCGCCGTCTGACATTAATTCGACCCTCTCGATGGCTCGTCGGACAAGGCCCGGATCGAGCTCTGAACGCGGTCAAGCGACGCCGACGCGCGGCAATCGCGAATATATATATATATATATATATATATATATATATATATATATATATATATATATATATATATATATATATATATATATATATATATATATATATATATATATATATATATATATTATGATGAAGATGGAGAGGAAGAAGAAGTAGAAGAAAAGTAGTAGAAGAAGAAGAAGAAGAATAATAATAATAATGATAACAAAACTAATAATCATAATAGTTATGATAATACTGATAACAATGATTATAATAATAAGAAGAAGAAGAAGAAGAAGAAGAGGAAGAAGAAGAAGAAGAAGAATAGTTATCATAATAATAGTAGTAATAGTAATAATAATAATAATAATTTCGTAAGATGAAGAAAAAGAAGAAGAAGAAGAACAAGAGCAAGAAGAAGAAGAGGAAGAAGAGGAAGTCGAAGAAGAGGTATAGGACCACGAAGAATAGAAGAAGAAGAAGAAGAAGAAGAAGTAGGAGAAAAGTAGAAGAAGAAGAAGAAGAATAATAATAATAATAATAACAAAACTAATAATCATAATAGTTATGACAATACTGAATAATAAGAGGAAGAAGAAGAAGAAGAAGAAGAAGAAGAAGGAGAAGAAGAAGAAGAAGAGTTATCATAACAATAGTAGTAATAGTTAAAATAATAATAATTTCGTAAGAAGAAGAAAAAGAAGAAGAAGAAGAAGAAGAACAAGAGCAAGAAGAAGAAGAGGAAGAAGAGGAAGTCGAAGAAGAATAGAATAGAATAGAAGAAGAAGACGATTAAGACGAAAAGTAGACGACGAAGAATAGAAGAAGAAGAAGAAGAAGAAGAAGAAGGATGATAATAATAATAATAATAATAATAATAATAATAATAATAATAACAAAACTAATAATCATGATAGTTACGATAATAATGATAACAATGATTATAATGATAAGGAGAAGGAGAAGAAGAAGAAGAGGATGAATACTTTTTAAAAAAATATATATATCTGCGTGTACACGCATCGACGTGTAAAAAATATGTATATATATTCGTAACGTGTATCCGCTATCGAAACGAAAATCGTGTAGAGAGAAGTGAAAAAAATTATGCGCGCCGACCATCTGGACTCGATCACTCGCCGTACCCCGCGCGGGAGTTACGCTAAGCCCGAATCCGCGCACCCGCCTCGGTCTAGTCGCTCTCGGGGCCGGGGCCGGCGAGACCGGGCCGCCGCGGTACTGTATGCGCGTCCGTAGTGGCGCGCTGATTTGCACAGCGTTCGCAAACCGCGGCGGCCCATCTGTCGGTCGCGTCGGCGGTACATTTGCGAAACTCGACGCGGCGTTCGCCTTCTGGCTTCGCCGGCGCCCGTGTCTCATCTCTGGAGTTCCGCGCGAGTAGAACTTGACCAAGAAATGAAAAAGAGTACGGTCGGAGGAGGTAACTCCCCGGCCACACCGTTGCCTCACGGCTCACGGCGTACGCGTTTTACGAATGGGAATTCATAATTTAGGCGACGACGACGCACTCCGTGTGATCGATCCCCGCCTGCTCTCCCCGCTCGGCTCTTCGAGCAAGAGAACCACCGCAGCGGCAAGGCAGAGTAACAACAATACACATGCCCGATAATGAGCAAATTGTTCTTTTATCGACGGAGTGTGAGTGTCACAGAGCGTGGCGCGGCGGGTGACTCCGCCGCGCGCGAACACGCCGTGTCCGAGCAGTGTCTCTCGGTTACGCAGCTAACCCGAAGAACAGCTCCCTGGTTGATCCTGCCAGTAATCATATGCTTGTCTCAAAGACTAAGCCATGCAAGTCTCAGTAAAAGCCGAATTAAGGTGAAACCGCGAATGGCTCAATATATCAGTTTTGGTTCCTTAGATCGTACACGGTTACTTGGATAACTGTGGCAATTCTAGAGCTAATACATGCAAACGAGGTCCTGACCGGCAACGGGAGGGATGCTTTTATTAGATCAAAAACCAATCGGCGGCGGGGTTCGCGCTCCGTCCGTCGCCATTCGAGATGACTCTAGATAACTTTGAGCTGATCGCACGGTCTAGCACCGGCGACGCATCTTTCAAATGTCTGCCTTATCAACTGTCGATGGTAGTTTATGCGACTACCATGGTTGTCACGGGTAACGGGGAATTAGGGTTCGATTCCGGAGAGGGAGCCTGAGAAACGGCTACCACATCCACGGAAGGCAGCAGGCGCGCAAATTACCCACTCCCGGCACGGGGAGGTAGTGACGAAAAATAACGATACGGGACTCGTCCGAGGCCTCGTGATCGGAATGATTACACTTTAAATCCTTTAACGAGGATCCATTGGAGGGCAAGTCTGGTGCCAGCAGCCGCGGTAATTCCAGCTCCAATAGCATATACTAAAGTTGTTGCGGTTAAAAAGCTCGTAGTTGAAATTGTGTCCTGCGGTGTCGGTCTACCGAATGCGGTACGACAGGCACGTCTGCGGGGCTTCTCGCCGGTGCGTCCACCGCCGGTGTGTCGCGGTCGTCCTCACGGTCGGCCGCGCGCCGAGGCGGGCCGTCGCGGCTGTTTACTTTGAACAAATTAGAGTGCTCAAAGCGGGCTAACACTTGCCTGAATATTGTACGCATGGAATAATAGAATAGGACCTCGGTTCTGTTTTGTTGGCTTTCTGATACCAGAGGTAATGATTAATAGGGACAACTGGGGGCATTCGTATTGCGACGTTAGAGGTGAAATTCTTGGATCGTCGCAAGACGGACTAAAGCGAAAGCATTTGCCAAAGGTGTTTTCATTAATCAAGAACGAAAGTTAGAGGTTCGAAGGCGATTAGATACCGCTGTAGTTCTAACCATAAATGATGCCAGCCAGCGATCCGCCGAAGTTTCATAATTTTAACCCGGTGGGCAGCTCCCGGGAAACCAAAGCTTTCGGGCTCCGGGGGGAGTATGGTTGCAAAGCTGAAACTTAAAGGAATTGACGGAAGGGCACCACCAGGAGTGGAGCCTGCGGCTTAATTCGACTCAACACGGGAAAACTCACCAGGCCCGGACACTGGAAGGATTGACGGATTAACAGCTCTTTCTCGATTCGGTGGGTGGTGGTGCATGGCCGCTCTTAGTTGGTGGAGCGATTTGTCAGGTTAATTCCGGTAACGAACGTAACTCTAGCCTATTAAATAGACGTGCAACCGGTATCACGAGGGTCCGCGTGCGCGCGTTCCGCGGCGCTCGCGTCGCGTGCGTGCGTCTCGCGGTCTTCACTACCGGCGTACAATGAAAATCTTCTTAGAGGGACCGGCGGTATATATAGCCGCACGAGATTGAGCAATAGCAGGTCTGTGATGCCCTTAGATGTCCTGGGCCGCACGCGCGCTACACTGAAGGGATCAGCGTGTCCTCCTTGGCCTAACGGCCCGGGTAACCCGATGAAACCCCTTCGTGATAGGGATTGGGGTTTGCAATTCTCCCCCATGAACGAGGAATTCCTAGTAAAAGCGAGTCACCAGCTCGCGTTGATTGCGTCCCTGCCCTTTGTACACACCGCCCGTCGCTACTACCGATGGATGATTTGGTGAGGTCTTCGGACTGGTGCGCGGAAGCTCGTCTCGGGCGTCCGACGCGTCGGAAAGTTTGACCGAATTTGATCATTTAGAGGAAGTAAAAGTCGTAACAAGGTTTCCGTAGGTGAACCTGCGGAAGGATCATTTCCTGTGTAATAATATATTTTGTAATATATATACATACTTGTATGTAAAATACACGAATCACGATGCGCGGCCGAGAGCCCGACATCGCTGCGGCGGAGATCGCCCTAGGGCGCCGCCGCGAACCGCGGACCCGCCGGCGTCGCGGGACGGCTCTCTCGATCCTGACGGGTCGGGGGACCGCGCCCGCGTCCGGTCGCGATTTAGTGATGCGCGTGTGCGTGTGCGCGCGCGCATCACCATTAAGGTTGCTATTTTTTGTTGTTTTGATCTTCTAAGGTCAGTTTGCGCTCGCGCGAACACCCAAAACGCGACGGATAAACAAGTGAACGAATGACAATTTTAAAATTGTACAATTATTACCCTGAACGGCGGATCACTCGGCTCGTGGGTCGATGAAGAACGCAGCTAAATGCGCGTCAGAGTGTGAACTGCAGGACACATGAGCATCGACATTTCGAACGCACATTGCGGTCCGAGCAAGACGTAGTTTGTCCACGGACCACTCCTGTTTGAGGGTCGCGCACGCAATGCGACCAGACTTCGCCGCGGAGTCTCTCACCCTCGTCCGCGAGGGGGGGGGGCCCCGGCGAGCGCGCTGCCGGCGTCGCCCGCGCCGCCCGACCCGCTCCGGCGGTCGGCGCGCGCGCGGGCGTCCGGTCAAATGTGTGACGAATTTCGAGCGCGCGGCCGGGACGCTAACGCGTGTCCGGGGGCTAGCGACGACGCTGTGAAACCGCGATCGATCCTTTTGCGATCTTCGCGGGGCGATCCTCGCGCCCTCGACGCGGTCCCGCCGCCGCGCGCCTCTGTCTGTCTGTATTATTTATATATAATATAAAAATTATCTTTCTGTCGTCGACCTCAAATCAGGAGAGATCACCCGCCGAACTTAAGCATATCAGTAAGCGGAGGAAAAGAAACTAACGAGGATTCCCCGAGTAGCGGCGAGCGAAACGGGAAGAGCCCAGCGCTGAATCCTGCGGCCCAGGCGGGCCGCCGGGAAATGTAGCGTTAGGGAGGAGAGTAATATATACACGCGCGGTCATTAGTCACGGCTGCCTGTCCAAGTT